>NC_068445.1:33410099-33427749 GCF_023373465.1 Oncorhynchus keta | reverse complement strand
ACCAAAAAGAGTCTTATGAGAGGGAGAGACAAAAGAGAGAGAGAGAGATACCAAAAAACAATCTTCTGAGAAGGAGGGACAAAAGAGAGAGAGAGGGAGAGAGAGAGAGAGAGAGATACCAAAAAACAGTCTTCTGAGAGAGAGGGAGAAAAGAGAGAGACAGAGAGAGAGATACCAAAAAACAGTCTTCTGAGAGGGAGAGACAAAAGAGAGAGAGAGATACCAAAAACAGTCTTCTGAGAGAGATTGACAAAAAGAGAGAGAGAGAGAGATACCAAAAACAGTCTTCTTAGAGGGAGAGACAAAAGAGAGAGAGAGAGATACCAAAAAACAGTCTTCTGAGAGGGAGAGACAAAAGAGAGAGAGATACCAAAAAACAATCTTCCGAGAGGAAGAGACAAAGAGAGAGAGAGATACCAAAAACAGTCTTCTGAGAAGGAGGGACAAAAAGAGAGAGAGGGAGAGAGATACCACAAAAACAGTCTTCTGAGAGGGAGGAACAAAGAGAGAGAGATACCAAAAACAGTCTTCTGGGAGAGAGGGACAAAAGAGAGAGAGAGATATACTAAAAACAGTCTTCTTAGTGGGAGAGACAAAAGAGAGAGAGAGAGATATCAAAAACAGTCTTCTGAGAGGGAGAGACAAAAGAGAGAGAGAGATACCAAAAAAACAGTCTTCTTAGAGGGAGAGACAAAAGAGAGAGAGAGAGAGAGATACCAAAAACAGTATTCTTAGAGGGAGAGACAAAAGAGAGAGAGAGATACCAAAAAACAGTCTTCTGAGAGGGAGGAACAAAGAGAGAGAGAGATACCAAAAACAGTCTTCTGAGGGGGAGAGACAAAAAGAGAGAGAGAGAGAGAGATACCAAAACAGACTTCTTAGAGGGAGAGACAAAAGAGAGAGAGAGATACCAAAAAACAGTCTTCTGAGAGGGAGGAACAAAGAGAGAGAGAGACACCAAAAAACAGTCTTCTGAGAGAGAGGGAGAAAAGAGAGAGACAGAGAGAGATATACCAAAAAACAGTCTTCTTAGAGGGAGAGACAAAAGAGAGAGAGAGAGATACCAAAAAACAGTCTTCTGAGAGAGATTGACAAGAGAGAGAGAGAGATACCAAAAAACAGTATTCTGAGAGATTGACAAAGAGAGACAGATACCAAAACAGTCTTCTGAGAGGGGAGAGACAAAAGAGAGAGAGAGAGATACCAAAAACAGTCTTCTGAGAGGGAGGGACAAAAGAGAGAGAGAGAGAGAGATACCAAAAAACAGTCTTCTGAGAGGGAGGGACAAAAGAGAGAGAGAGAGATACCAAAAACAGTCTTCTGAGAGAGATTGACAAAAGAGAGAGAGATAGATACCAAAAAACAGTCTTCTGAGAGGGAGGGACAAAAGAGAGAGAGAGAGAGAGAGAGAGAGAGAGAGAGAGAGAGAGAGAGAGAGAGAAAGAGAGAGAGAGAGAGAGAGAGAGAGAGAGAGAGAGAGAGAGAGAGAGAGTGAGATATCAAAAACAGTCTTCTGAGAGGGAGAGACAAAAGAGAGAGAGAGATACCAAAAAACAGTCTTCTTAGAGGGAGAGACAAAAGAGAGAGAGAGAGAGAGAGAGATACCAAAACAGTCTTCTGAGAGGGAGGGACAAAAGAGAGAGAGAGAGAGAGAGAGAGAGAGAGAGAGAGAGAGAGAGAGAGAGAGAGAGAGAGAGAGAGAGAGAGAGAGAGAGAGAAAGAGAGAGAGAGAGAGAGAGAGAGAGAGAGAGAGAGAGAGAGAGAGAGAGAGATATCAAAAACAGTCTTCTGAGAGGGAGGAACAAAGAGAGAGAGAGATACCGAAAAACAGTCTTCTGAGAGGGAGGAACAAAGAGAGAGATATACCAAAAAACAGTCTTCTGAGAGGGAGGGACAAAAGAGAGAGAGAGAGAGAGAGAGAGAGAGAGAGAGAGAGAGAGAGAGAGAGAGAGAGAGAGAGAGAGAGAGAGACCAAAAACAGTCTTCTTAGAGGGAGAGACAAAAGGGAGTGAGAGATACCAAAAAACAGTCTTCTGGAGAGAGGGAGAGACAAAAGAGAGAGAAAGCAATACCAAAAAACAGTCTTCTGAGAGGGAGGGACAAAAGAGAGAGAGAGAGAGACCAAAAACAGTCTTCTGAGAGAGATTGACAAAAGAGAGAGAGATACCAAAAACAGTCTTCTGAGAGGGAGAGACAAAAGAGAGAGAGAGAGAGAGAGAGAGAGAGAGAGAGAGAGAGAGAGAGAGAGAGAGAGAGAGAGAGAGAGAGAGAGAGAGAGAGAGAGAGAGAGAGAGAGAGAGAGAGATACCAAAAAACAGTCTTCCGAGAGGGAGGGACAAAAGAGAGAGAGAGAGAGACCAAAACAGTCTTCTTAGAGGGAGAGACAAAAGAGAGAGAGATACCAAAACAGTCTTCTGAGAGGGAGGGACAAAGGAGAGAGAGAGAGATACCAAAAACAGTCTTCTGAGAGGGAGGGACAAAAGAGAGAGAGAGAGAGAGAGAGAGAGAGAGAGAGAGAGAGAGAGAGAGAGAGAGAGAGAGAGAGAGAGAGAGAGAGAGAGAGATACCAAAAACAGTCTTCTGAGAGGAAGAGTAACATACCGTCTACATGAACAATATTGGTTTGTCTGTAAAAAAAAACAAGACGATACCGTTGCGTATTCTATTGCCCTGTTGCCCTGTTGACCTCTATCTGAACTACAGTCTTGCGTTGATTGTTTTACAGCAGATCAGCCATAACAAAGGGGACTTATTGACTCAAGACATTTAAGCTTTTCATTTTTATTAGTATCTATTTTTTTTTTTTATACAAACACAATTCCACTTTGACATGTTGTGGGTATTCTGACACAAAATCTCAATTTAATAATTGTTCAATTCAGGTGTCACGACTTCCGCCAAAGTTGGTCCCTCTCTTTGTTCGGGCGGCGTTCCGGCGGTCGACGTCACCGGCTTTCTAGTCACCACCGATTAAATTTTTGTTTTTGTCTTCATTGTACACACCTGGTTTCCATTCCATAATCAGTGTTCCTTATTTAACCCTCTGGCTTTCCCTGTTGTTTTGTTTTAATTTTTGTTTTTGTCTTCATTGTACACACCTGGTTTCCATTCCATAATCAGTGTTCCTTATTTAACCCTCTGGCTTTCCCTGTTGTTTTGTTTTAATTTTTGTTTTTGTCTTCATTGTACACACCTGGTTTCCATTCCATAATCAGTGTTCCTTATTTAACCCTCTGGCTTTCCCTGTTGTTTTGTGCGTGATTGTCGTTGTCAAGTGGTTTCATTTATGTCCTCTGGATATTTATGTTTATCCTTGTTGGAACATTGCTTATTTTGAGTGAAGCTTTTTCTCATACCTGTGTCCTGCGCCTGACTCCGCCTCCTCGAACCCCATTCACCGAGAACGTTGACATCAGGATGTAACATCAAAATGTTGTCATGGCGTTGCCCTCTTTGGGTACAGCGAGCACCATCCCCCTCTCTCTGTCTCCTACACTCAGGTTGTAAATTCCTGGAGGAGCCACAGTATAGATAGAGAGAGTGAGTTTTCATAGAGAGAGCAAAGGAATTTCTTCCACCTCACAGAATTTGAGGTCCGAACAACATTTATGTTCTGGAGAAGGTATGAAAGATCGGTGAAGAATCCAGCTACGAACTGGTCCGTTTGGTACAATTTTGTGAAACTCATGAGAGACAATACGGCCACATTACCATAACGCTGTTTATATAATAGCCTCAGTTATGAAGCTTACATCTAATTATTGTATAAGATGAATGAGTGAGGATGATACTGTTTGTGAAATTGTGTAAGGTGATTTTGGACTGTTTAATGAAGGAAACTCCAATTCCCTTTTGAGTTTAACTAAATCAGAAGACCGCACCATGAGCACAGTTCTGGTCTGGTGTCGTGGGACAGGCCCTTTTCTGCTCTTCCGAATACTCTTCTATCACCAGACCATGTTTCTCTCAATGACGAGAGGACAAAGGTTGCAGACCAGCTTACCTCGATAACGAGAAGGCCAAGGTTTGAGACCAGACTGCTGAATCTTTTAACCATCCCAGGTGGTTAAACTCTTAGACTATCCATACTGACAGTAAAAGAACAAGTCTTTGATACTAATTACTAATCTGCAGCTAGGAATTCAGTATCATTGAACGCGAAAACCGACAACCGCCGAAACATCTATTCTTTAACAACATGAATGAATGTCACTCTGAACTATCCATCCTAACCACGACAGAGAGAGGGCGGACAAACTCTCCAACAGAAACAAACTTTTCAACAGAGATCCCGACGACACACTGAACGTAAACATATATATTGATTGCAATTATTCCCGAATGAGTGAGCATTCATGTGCAAAGGATTAGCATTTCAATTGTTATAATTATCATCTTTGTAGTGTCTCATCTCATCTATAGTTGTCATCTTTGTAGTGTCTCATCTCATCTATAGTTGTCATCTTTGTAGTGTCTCATCTCATCTATAGTTGTCATCTTTGTAGCGTCTCATCTCATCTATAGTTGTCATCTTTGTAGCGTCTCATCTCATCTATAGTTGTCATCTTTGTAGTGTCTCATCTCATCTATAGTTGTCATCTTTGTAGTGTCTCATCTCATCTATAGTTGTCATCTTTGTAGTGTCTCATCTCATCTATAGTTGTCATCTTCGTAGTGTCTCATCTCATCTATAGTTGTCATCTTTGTAGTGTCTCATCTCATCTATAGTTGTCATCTTTGTAGTGTCTCATCTCATCTATAGTTGTCATCTTTGTAGTGTCTCATCTCATCTATAGTTGTCATCTTTGTAGTGTCTCATCTCATCTATAGTTGTCATCTTTGTAGTGTCTCATCTCATCTATAGTTGTCATCTTTGTAGTGTCTCATCTCATCTATAGTTGTCATCTTCGTAGTGTCTCATCTCATCTATAGTTGTCATCTTCGTAGTGTCTCATCTCATCTATAGTTGTCATCTTTGTAGTGTCTCATCTCATCTATAGTTGTCATCTTTGTAGTGTCTCATCTCATCTATAGTTGTCATCTTCGTAGTGTCTCATCTCATCTATAGTTGTCATCTTTGTAGTGTCTCATCTCATCTATAGTTGTCATCTTCGTAGTGTCTCATCTCATCTATAGTTGTCATCTTCGTAGTGTCTCATCTCATCTATAGTTGTCATCTTTGTAGTGTCTCATCTCATCTATAGTTGTCATCTTCGTAGTGTCTCATCTCATCTATAGTTGTCATCTTTGTAGTGTCTCATCTCATCTATAGTTGTCATCTTTGTAGTGTCTCATCTCATCTATAGTTGTCATCTTTGTAGTGTTTCATCTCATCTATAGTTGTCATCTTCGTAGTGTCTCATCTCATCTATAGTTGTCATCTTCGTAGTGTCTCATCTCATCTATAGTTGTCATCTTTGTAGCGTCTCATCTCATCTATAGTTGTCATCTTTGTAGCGTCTCATCTCATCTATAGTTGTCATCTTTGTAGTGTCTCATCTCAGTTGACCCCCACTTCCCTTTTGTCCACCAAGCCGCGATACCGGTTTAGCCCACTAGGGAAACGCCGCTATCATTTCCTTGTAACCATCTACTGTATGTTTACGCATTTCTGTGAATTACTTAGTAAATAAATTATTTAAGACAATTAATGTATGGGTTCGTGCAGATAACCAACAATTTAAGACGTTTGGAATGAGACTAACATGAGGTAAAGAATAATAAATTAATAAACAAAAAAAAAATTGAAATTATAACTTTAAAATTATATTATTAGAACTTTATTATTATTATAACTTTGTAATCTGAATATTTTCCTTGGTGCCCCGACTTCCTAGTTAATTACAGTTACATGACTAATCAGTTTAATAATGATTACCGAGTGATTTGATAAATAAGTCTTCGGTTTAAAAGCCAAATAAGTAAAGGGGTGTGAATACTTTCTGAAGGCACTGTGTACACTGAGTATACAAAACATTCCATGACATTGACTGACCAATGGGAATCCAGAAGAGAAACTATGATCCCTTAATAATGATGCCGGCTTTTAAATCAACTTCAAATCAGTGTAGCTGAAGGGAAGGAGACCAGGTTAAAGAAGGACTTTTAAGCCCTGAGACATGGACTGTGTATGTGTGCCATTCAGTTGGTGAATAGGCAAGACAAAATATTGAAGTGCCTTAAAAAATTAAAATCAAATTTTATTTGACACATACACTTGGTTAGCAGATGTTAATGCAAGTTTAGCGAAATGCTTGTGCTTCTAGTTCCGACAATGCAGTAATAACCAACGAGTAATCTAACCTCACAATTCCACACCTGCTACCTAATACACACAAGTGTAAAGGGATAAAGAATATGTACATAAAGATATATGAATGAGTGATGGTACAGAACGGCATAGGCAAGATGCAGTAGATGGTATCGAGTACAGTATATACACATGAGATGAGTAATGTAGGGTGAAACATATTACGATACAGTAGATGATATAGAGTACAGTATATACATATACACATGAGATGAGTAATGTAGGGTGAAACATTATATTAAGTGGCAAAATGGGGTATTTTCACGATCAACAGTTTCCCGTGTGCATCAATAATGGTCCAGCACCCAAAACGACATCCAGCCAATGACAAGCCAGCGGTGGAAAACAGGATATTGATGAAAGAGGACAAAGGAGGCGACGTGTGCAGAGCAACAGACCAGTTACAGTTAGTTAAACTGACAGTCCGGTAAAACATCGGTGCCCAAAGACCCATAAAAGAATGCACAACTTATCCTACCTTGACACGAATGGGGGTATGGCTGCCGACGACCTTACAGAGTTCCACTTCTCGACGACCTTACAGAGTTCCACTTCTCGACGACCTTACGGAGTTCCACTTCTCGATGACCTTACAGAGTTCCACTTCACGACGACCTTACGGAGTTCCACTTCACGAAGACCTTACGGAGTTCCACTTCACAACGACCTTACGGAGTTCCACTTCTCGACGACCTTACAGAGTTCCACTTCACAACGACCTTACGGAGTTCCACTTCACGAAGACCTTACGGAGTTCCACTTCACAACGACCTTACAGAGTTCCACTTCTCGACGACCTTACGGAGTTCCACTTCTCGACGACCTTACAGAGTTCCACTTCACAACGACCTTACAGAGTTCCACTTCACGACGACCTTACAGAGTTCCACTTCACGACGACCTTACAGAGTTCCACTTCACAACGACCTTACAGAGTTCCACTTCACGACGACCTTACAGAGTTCCACTTCTCGACGACCTTACGGAGTTCCACTTCTCGACGACCTTACAGAGTTCCACTTCTCGACGACCTTACAGAGTTCCACTTCTCGACGACCTTACAGAGTTCCACTTCTCGACGACCTTACAGAGTTCCACTTCTCGACGACCTTACAGAGTTCCACTTCTCGACGACCTTACAGAGTTCCACTTCACAACGACCTTACAGAGTTCCACTTCTCGACGACCTTACAGAGTTCCACTTCACGAAGACCTTACGGAGTTCCACTTCACGATGACCTTACGGAGTTCCACTTCACGAAGACCTTACAGAGTTCCACTTCACGAAGACCTTACGGAGTTCCACTTCACAACGACCTTACAGAGTTCCACTTCTCGACGACCTTACAGAGTTCCACTTCACGACGACCTTACAGAGTTCCACTTCTCGACGACCTTACGGAGTTCCACTTCACAACGACCTTACGGAGTTCCACTTCTCGACGACCTTACGGAGTTCCACTTCACAACGACCTTACAGAGTTCCACTTCACGACGACCTTACAGAGTTCCACTTCACAACGACCTTACGGAGTTCCACTTCACAACGACCTTACGGAGTTCCACTTCTCGACGACCTTACAGAGTTCCACTTCACGACGACCTTACAGAGTTCCACTTCACGACGACCTTACAGAGTTCCACTTCACGACGACCTTACAGAGTTCCACTTCACAACGACCTTACGGAGTTCCACTTCACAACGACCTTACGGAGTTCCACTTCTCGACGACCTTACAGAGTTCCACTTCACGAAGACCTTACGGAGTTCCACTTCTCGACGACCTTACAGAGTTCCACTTCTCGACGACCTTACAGAGTTCCACTTCACGACGACCTTACAGAGTTCCACTTCACGAAGACCTTACGGAGTTCCACTTCTCGACGACCTTACAGAGTTCCACTTCTCGACGACCTTACGGAGTTCCACTTCACGACGACCTTACGGAGTTCCACTCGACGACCTTACAGAGTTCCACTTCTCGAAGACCTTACAGAGTTCCACTTCACGACGACCTTACAGAGTTCCACTTCGAAGACTTACGGAGACGACCTTACAGAGTTCCACTTCACGACGACCTTACAGAGTTCCACTTCGACGACCTTACAGAGTTCCACTTCACGAAGACGGAGTTCCACTTCTCGACGACCTTACAGAGTTCCACTTCACGAAGACCCGGAGTTCCACTTCACGACGACCTTACAGAGTTCTCGACGACCTACAGAGTTCCACTTCACGAAGACGGAGTTCCACTTCACGACGACCTTACAGAGTTCCACTTCTCGACGACCTTACAGAGTTCCACTTCAAGACGGAGTTCCACTTCTCGACGACCTTACAGAGTTCCACTTCACGACGGACCTTACAGAGTTCCACTTCACGACGACCTTACGGAGTTCCACTTCGACGACCTTACGGAGTTCCACTTCACGACGACCTTACAGAGTTCCACTTCACGACGACCTTACAGAGTTCCACTTCACGACGACCTTACAGAGACTTCACAACGACCTTACAGAGTTCCACTTCACGACGACCTTACAGAGTTCCACGACGACCTTACGGAGTTTCACGGACCTTACAGAGTTCCACGACCTTACAGAGTTCCACTTCACGACGACCTTACAGAGTTCCACTTCACGACGACCTTACGGAGTTCCACTTCGACGACCTTACGGAGTTCCACTTCACGAGAGACTTCTACAGAGTTCCACTTCTCGACGACCTTACAGAGTTCCACTTCACAACGACCTTACGGAGTTCCACTTCACGACGACCTTACAGAGTTCCACTTCACAACGACCTTACAGAGTTCCACTTCTCGACGACCTTACGGAGTTCCACTTCTTACGGAGTTCCAACGACCTTACAGAGTTCCACTTTCGACGACTTACAGAGTTCCACTTCACGACGACCTTACAGAGTTCCACTTCACGACGACCTTACGGAGTTCCACTTCACGACGACCTTACAGAGTTCCACTACGGAGTTCCACTTCACAACGACCTTACAGAGTTCCACTTCTCGACGACCTTACAGAGTTCCACTTCTCGACGACCTTACAGAGTTCCACTTCTCGACGACCTTACGGAGTTCCACTTACGGACCTTACAGAGTTCCACTTCTCGACGACCTTACAGAGTTCCACTTCTCGACGACCTTACAGAGTTCCACTTTCGACGGAGTTTCCACAGAGTTCCTCGACGACCTTACAGAGTTCCACTTCTCACAGAGTTCCACTTCACGAAGACCTTACAGAGTTCCACTCGACGACCTTACAGAGTTCCACGACCTTACGGAGTTCCACTTCTCGACGACCTTACAGAGTTCCACTTCACGACGACCTTACAGAGTTCCACTTCTCGACGACCTTACAGAGTTCCACTTCGACGACCTTACAGAGTTCACTTCAACGACCTTACAGAGTTCCACTTCTCGACGACCTTACAGAGTTCCACTTCACGACGACCTTCAGAGTTCCACGACATTACAGAGTTCCACTTTCGACGACCTTACAGAGTTCCACTCACGACGACCTTACAGAGTTCGACGACCTTACAGAGTTCCACTTCTCGAAGACCTTACAGAGTTCCACTTCACGACGACCTTACAGAGTTCCACTTCACAACGACCTTACAGAGTTCCACTTCTCAAACGACCTTACAGAGTTCCACTTCAGAGACCTTACAGAGTTCCACTTCACGACGACCTTACAGAGTTCCACTTCTCGACGACCTTACAGAGTTCCACTTCACAACGACGACCACTTCTCGACACAGAGTTCCACTTCACGACGACCAGAGTTACAGAGTTCCACTTCACGACGACCTTACAGAGTTCCACTTCACGACGACCTTACAGAGTTCCACTTCACGACGACCTTACAGAGTTCCACTTCACGACGACCTTACAGAGTTCCACTTCTCACGACCTTACAGAGTTCCACTTCACGACGACCTTACAGAGTTCCACTTCACGACGACCTTACAGAGTTCCACTTCTCGACGACCTTACGGAGTTCCACTCGACGACCTTACAGAGTTCCACTTCTCGACGACCTTACAGAGTTCCACTTCACGACGACCTTACAGAGTTCCACTTCACGACGACCTTACAGAGTTCCACTTCACGACGACCTTACAGAGTTCCACTTCTCGACGACCTTATGGAGTTCCACTTACAGAGACCTTACAGAGTTCCACTTCTCGACGACCTTACGGAGTTCCACTTCTCGACGACCTTACAGAGTTCCACTTCGACCTTACAGAGTTCCCTTACGGAGTTCCACTTCTCACAACGACCTTACAGAGTTCCACTTCACAACGGAGTTCCACTCACGACGACCTTACAGAGTTCCACTTCTCGACGACCTTACAGAGTTCCACTTCGACAGAGTTCCACTTACAGAGTTCCACTTCTCGACGACCTTACGGAGTTCCACTTCTCGACGACCTTACGGAGTTCCACTTCACGACGACCTTACAGAGTTCCACTTCACAACGACCTTACAGAGTTCCACTTCACGACGACCTTACAGAGTTCCACTTCTCGACGACCTTACAGAGTTCCACTTCACGACGACCTTACGGACCTTACAGAGTTCCACTTCTCGACGACCTTACAGAGTTCCACTTCTCGACGACCTTACAGAGTTCCACTTGACGACCTTACAGAGTTCCACTTCACAACGACCTTACAGAGTTCCACTTCTCGACGACCTTACAGAGTTCCACGGAGTTCCACTTCTCGACGACCTTACAGAGTTCCACTTCGACGACCTTACAGAGTTCCACTTCGACGACGGAGTTCCACTTCACGACGACGACCTTACGGAGTTCCACTTTCGACGACCTTACAGAGTTCCACTTCTCGACGACCTTACAGAGTTCCACTTCACCTCGACGACCTTACAGAGTTCCACTTCTCGACGACCTTACGGAGTTCCACTTCTCGACGACCTTACAGAGTTCCACTTCTCGACGACCTTACGGAGTTCCACTTACAGAGTTCCACTTCGACGACCTTACAGAGTTCCACTTCTCGACGACCTTACAGAGTTCCACTTCACGACGACCTTACGGAGTTCCACTTCACGACGACCTTACAGAGTTCCACTTCTCGACGACCTTACAGAGTTCCACTTCTTACGGAGTTCCACTTCTCGACGACCTTACAGAGTTCCACTTCTCGACGACCTTACAGAGTTCCACTTCTCGACGACCTTACGGAGTTCCACTTCTCACGACGACCTTACAGAGTTCCACTTCACGACAGACCTTCTCGACGACCTTACAGAGTTCCACTTCTCGACGACCTTACAGAGTTCCACTTCTCGACGACCTTACGGAGTTCCACTTCACGACGACCTTACAGAGTTCCACTTCACGACGACCTTACAGAGTTCCACGACCTTACAGACACTTACAGAGTTCCACTTCACGACGACCTTACAGAGTTCCACTTCTCGACGACCTTACGGAGTTCCACTTCACGAAGACCTTACAGAGTTCCACTTCTCGACGACCTTACAGAGTTCCACTTCACGACGACCTTACGGAGTTCCACTTCACGACGACCTTACGGAGTTCCACTTCACGATGACCTTACAGAGTTCCACTTCACGACGACCTTACGGAGTTCCACTTCACGACGACCTTACGGAGTTCCACTTCTCGACGACCTTACAGACCTTTACGGAGTTCCACTTCACGACGACCTTACAGAGTTCCAACGACCTTACAGAGTTCCACGACGACCTTACGGAGTTCCACCTTACAGAGTTCCACTTCGACGACCTTACAGAGTTCCACTTCACGACGACCTTACGGAGTTCCACTTCTCGACGACCTTACAGAGTTCCACTTCACGACGACCTTACAGAGTTCCACTTCTCGACGACCTTACAGAGTTCCACTTCACGACGACCTTACAGAGTTCCACTTCACGACGACCTTACAGAGTTCCACTTCACGAAGACCTTACAGAGTTCCACTTCACGACGACCTTACAGAGTTCCACTTCTCGACGACCTTACAGAGTTCCACTTCTCGACGACCTTACAGAGTTCCACTTTCGACGACCTTACGTTCCACTTCACGACGACCTTACGGAGTTCCACTTCTCGAAGACCTTACAGAGTTCCACTTTCGACGACCTTACAGAGTTCCACTTCACGAAGACCTTACGGAGTTCCACTTCGACGACCCACGGAGTTCCACTTCACGACGACCTTACAGAGTTCCACCTTACAGAGTTCCATGACGACCTTACAGAGTTCCACTTCACGACGACCTTACAGAGTTCCACTTTCGACGACCTTACGGAGTTCCGGGAGTTCCACTTCGAATGACCTTACAGAGTTCCACTTCACGACGACCTTACGGAGTTCCACTTCACAACGACAGAGTTCCACTTCACAACGGAGTTCCACTTCTCGACGACCTTACAGAGTTCCACTTCACGAAGACCTTACGGAGTTCCACTTCTCGACGACCTTACGGAGTTCCACTTCACGAAGAACAGAGTTCCACTTCTCGACGACCTTACAGAGTTCCACTTCACGACGACCTTACAGAGTTCCACTTCACGACGACCTTACAGAGTTCCACTTCACGAAGACTTCACGAAGACCTTACGGAGTTCCACTTCTCGACGACCTTACAGAGTTCCACTTCACGACGACCTTACAGAGTTCCACTTCACGACGACCTTACAGAGTTCCACCACAACGACCTTACAGAGTTCCACTTCTCGACGACCTTACAGAGTTCCAATTCACGACGACCTTACAGAGTTCCACTTTACGGAGTTCCACTTCACGAAGACCTTACAGAGTTCCACTTCTCGACGACCTCCACAGAGTTCCACTTCACGAAGACCTTACGGAGTTCCACAGAGTTCCACTTCGACGACCTTACAGAGTTCCACTTCACAACGACCTTAGAGTTCCCTTACGGAGTTCCACTTCACGAAGACCTTACGGAGTTCCACTTCACGAAGACCTTACAGAGTTCCACTTCTCGACGACCTTACGGAGTTCCACTTCACGAAGACCTTACAGAGTTCCACTTCTCGACGACCTTCTACCTACCACGGAGTTCCACTTCACGAAGACCTTACAGAGTTCCACTTCACAACGACCTTACAGAGTTCCACTTCACGAAGACCTACAGAGTTCCAACGACCTACGGAGTTCCACTTCGACGACCTTACAGAGTTCCACTTCACGAAGACCTTACAGAGTTCCACTTTCACGACGGAGTTCCATTTCGACGACCTTACAGAGTTCCACTTCTCGACGACCTTACAGAGTTCCACTTCTCGACGACCTTACGGAGTTCCACTTCACGAAGACCTTACAGAGTTCCACTTCTCGACGACCTTACAGAGTTCCACTTCACGAAGACCTTACGGAGTTCCACTTCGACGACGACCTTACAGAGTTCCACTTCTCGACGAAGACCTTACAGAGTTCCACTTCGACGACCACGGAGTTCCACTTTCGACGACCTTACAGAGTTCCACTTCGGAGTTCGACGACCTTACAGAGTTCCACTTCACGACGACCCACAGAGTTCCACTTCACGACGACCTTACGGAGTTCCACTTCACGAAGACCTTACAGAGTTCCACTTCTCGACGACCTTACGGAGTTCCACTTCTCACGACGACCTTACGGACCTTACAGAGTTCCACTTCTCGACGACGACCTTACGGAGTTCCACTTCACGAAGACCTTACAGAGTTCCACTTCACGAAGACCTTACGGAGTTCCACTTCACGACGACCTTACAGAGTTCCACTTCGACGACCTTACAGAGTTCCACTTCACAACGACCTTACAGAGTTCCACTTCGACGATTACAGAGTTCCAGAGTTCCACGGAGTTCCACTCACGACGACCTACAGAGTTCCACTTCTCGACGACCTTACGGAGTTCCACTTCACGAAGACCTTACGGAGTTCCACTTCTCGACGACCTTACGGAGTTCCACTTCACGAAGACCTTACAGAGTTCCACTTCACGACGACGACCTTACAGAGTTCCACTCTCGACGACAGAGTTCCACTTCACGGCGACCTTACAGAGTTCCACTTCACAACGACCTTACAGAGTTCCACTTCACGACGAAGAGTTCCACTTCACGACGACCTTACAGAGTTCCACTTCACGACGACCTTACAGAGTTCCACTTCTCGACGACCTTACAGAGTCTCCACTTCGACGACCTTACAGAGTTCCACTTCACGAACGACCTTACAGAGTTCCACTTCACGACGACCTTACAGAGTTCCACTTACGGAGTTCCACTTACAGAGTTCCACTTCTCGACGACCTTACAGAGTTCCACTTCTCGACCTTACGGAGTTCCACTTCACGAAGACAGAGTTCCACTTCTGACGACAGAGTTCCACTTCTTAGAGTTCCACTTCACGAAGACCTTACAGAGTTCCACTTCTCGACAGAGTTCCACTTCCGACGACCTTACAGAGTTCCACTTCTCGACGACGACCTTACAGAGTTCCACTTCACGACGACCTTACAGAGTTCCACTTCTCGACGACCTTACAGAGTTCCACTTCTCGACGACCTTACAGAGTTCCACTTCTCGACGACCTTACAGAGTTCCACTTTCGACGACCTTACAGAGTTCCACTTCACGACGACCCACGGAGTTCCACTTCTCGACGACCTTACAGAGTTCCACTTCTTCTTCGAAGACCTTACGACCTTACGGAGTTCCACTTCGACGACCTTACGGAGTTCCACTTCGGACGACCTTACGGAGTTCCATCAACTTACAGAGTTCCACTTACAGAGTTCCACTTCTCGACGACCTTACAGAGTTCCACTTCTCGGCTTGACCTTACGGAGTTTTCACGGAGACTCGACGACCTTACAGAGTTCCACTTCTCGACGACCTTACGGAGTTCCACTTCTCGACGACCTTACAGAGTTCCACTTCCACACAACGACCTTACAGAGTTCCACTTCTCGACGACCTTACAGAGTTCCACTTCACGATGACCTTACAGACGACGACATTACAGAGTTCCACTTCACGAAGACCTTACGGAGTTCCACTTCTCGACACGGAGTTCCACTTCACGACCTTACAGAGTTCCACTTCGACGACCTTACAGAGTTCCACTTCACAACGACCTTACAGAGTTCCACTTCACGACACCTTACAGAGTTCCACTTCTCGACGACCTTACAGAGTTCCACTTTCGACGACCTTACAGAGTTCCACTTCTCGACGACCTTACAGGAAGTTACAGAGTTCCACTTCTCGACGACCTTACAGAGTTCCACTTCACAGAGTACAGAGTCCACTTCACGACGACCTTACAGAGTTCCACTTCTCGACGACCTTACAGAGTTCCACTTCACGACAGACCTCCACGACGACCTTACAGAGTTCCACTGACGACCTTACAGAGTTCCACTTCACGACAGAGTTCCACTTCACGACGGAGTTCCACACAACGACTTACAGAGTTCCACTTCTCGACGACCTTACAGAGTTCCACTTCACGACGACCTTACAGAGTTCCACTTCTCGACGACCTTACGGAGTTCCACTTCACGACGACCTTACAGAGTTCCACTTCTCGACGACCTTACGGAGTTCCACTTCACGAAGACCTACGGAGTTCCATTTTCGACGACCACGGAGTTCCACTTCACAACGACCTTACAGAGTTCCACTTCACAACGACCTTACAGAGTTCCACTTCTCGACGACCTTACAGAGTTCCACTTCACGAAGACCTTACAGAGTTCCACTTCTCACGACGACCTTACGGAGTTCCACTTCTCGACGACCTTACGGAGTTCCACTTCACAACGACCTTACAGAGTTCCACTTCACAACTCGACAGAGTTCCCTCTCGACTTGACAGAGTTCCACTTCTCGACGACCTTACAGAGTTCCACTTCACGACGACCTTACGGAGTTCCACTTCTCGACGACCTTACAGAGTTCCACTTCGACGACCTTACAGAGTTCCACTTTCGACGACCTTACAGAGTTCCACTTCTCGACGACCTTACAGAGTTCCACTTCTCGACGACCTTACAGAGTTCCACTTCACGACGACCTTACGGAGTTCCACTTCTCGACGACCTTACAGAGTTCCACTTCACGAAGACCTTACAGAGTTCCACTTTCGACGACCTTACGGAGTTCCACTTCTCGACGACCTTACGGAGTTCCACTTCACGACGACCTTACAGAGTTCCACTTCTCGTGACCTACGGAGTTCCACTTCTCGACGACCTTACAGAGTTCTCGACGACCTTACGGAGTTCACGACGACCTTACAGAGTTCCACTTCTCGACGACCTTACGGAGTTCCACTTCTCGACGACCTTACAGAGTTCCACTCTCGACCTTACGGAGTTCCACTACCTCGACGACCTTACGGAGTTCCACTTCTCGACGACCTTACGGAGTTCCACTCGACGACCTTACGGAGTTCCACTTCTCGACCTTACAGAGTTCCACTACCTCGACTGACCTTACAGAGTTCCACTTCTCGACGACCTTACGGAGTTCCACTCGACGACCTTACAGAGTTCCACTTCGACAACAGAGTTCCACTTCTCCGACCTTACGGAGTTCCACTTCTCGACGACCCTTACAGAGTTCCACTTCACGACCTTACGGAGTTCCACTTCTCGACGACCTTACGGAGTTCCACTTCCCGATGACCTTACAGAGTTCCACTTCGACGACCTTACAGAGTTCCACTTCGACGACCTTACAGAGTTCCACTTCGACGACGAGTTCCACTTCTCGGCGACCTTACAGAGTTCCACTTCACGACGACCTTACAGAGTTCCACTTCACGACGACCTTACAGAGTTCCACTTCACGACGACCTTACAGAGTTCCACTTCACGACGACCTTACAGAGTTCCACTTCTCGACGACCTTACAGAGTTCCACTTCACGACGACCTTACAGAGTTCCACTTCTCGACGACCTTACGGAGTTCCACTTCCACGAAGACCTTACAGAGTTCCACTTCTCGACGACCTTACAGAGTTCCACTTCACGTTCCACGACCTTACAGAGTTCCACTTCACGACGACCTTACAGAGTTCCACTTCTCGACGACCTTACAGAGTTCCACTTCACGGCGACCTTACAGAGTTCCACTCACGACGACCTTACAGAGTTCCACTTCTCGACGACCTTACAGAGTTCCACTTCTCGACGACCTTACAGAGTTCCACTTCACGACGACCTTACAGAGTTCCACTTCACAACGACCTTTACAGAGTTCCACTTCTCGACCCACCTTAAGCAATACGTGTAACTGAACGAAGT
>NC_068445.1:33295499-33409999 GCF_023373465.1 Oncorhynchus keta | reverse complement strand
TACAAAATGCTTTGATGGACGGTAGAGTTCATACAAAATGCTTTGATGGACGGTAGAGTTCGTACAAGACTGTGCCCTTCTGCCCTTTTACACTTTGATGGTGTAGGGTCCTCCTCTCTCTGTCTCTCTTCTCACTCACCTGCTATGAGTTAGGAGCATGCGCACACACACACACACAAACACACACACACACACACACACACACACACACACACACACACACACACACACACACACACACACACACACACACACACACACACACACACACACACACACACACACACACACACACACACACACACACACACACACACACACACACACACACACACACACACAGCTCTGATGGACAGTTTAAAAATGGCCTGTCAATGATTTGTTTGCCTTCGTCCAGACGTCAGTGATTTAGGAGTCATGTCAGTATGTTGGTTTTGTTTCTGTTGCCACTCAGGCTGAAAAAGTTTGTCCTAATAGTTTGTTGGCAGAGTGAGGTTTTGCTTTCAGGCCAAGCTGCTTCTCATGCCATCTGGATGCAAAGTACTAGAAAAATACAGAAAAAGACTTGGGGTGCATCTCAATAGTTTAAAAGTGACCTCTTCTTGACCCCTTGTCCTCATATGCATTGATCTGAAAACAAACACCTCACTGTCTAACACACGTTCCCTCCATCTCCCCATCTTTGTCTCTGGAATTTGGCGTATCACTGGTCAACTCCAGACTTCCATTTTGATGATTGCTTAGAAAGGGAATGCTATGAGCTGTATGGGATTTATTAGTGTGTGGGAGCTTTACTATACAAACTCTTACTATACAAACCCTATACAAATCCTTACTATACAAACGCTACACAAACCCTTATGATACAAATCTTTACCAAGGATATTTTTTTATCTAACCCAAGATATTTCATTTGTGTAATTTACAGTGGGAGCAAATGAAGCATAGTGGGCAGAAAAAAGCAGCGAGGTGGGAAAAGCCAACCACGAGCTAGTGAGATCTTATTGGCGGGTTGTAGCATGTATTTGCATAATTCCGTTAGGGAACACCTCCTCTGTGAAGTGCGCGTGTGCACAAACTCAATTCAACCTTGCACTCTGTCTAAATAACACAATTTTGGTAAAGTGTGAAGTCTGTTAAACCTAGTGCAGTGTGATCATAACAGATTTGAGTTTTGGGAACAGAAAGATATATTGATGTTTCATAGATGAGGAAAATTGGCAGAATGTCGGCCCGGTTTCACCTAGTTCTAACCTCTTCCACTACCTGCGACTACAGTATTTGCTGGTGAGAAAATGTTCAAAATGGATGCTTCAGCTTTATAGTCCCTGTGATGTGTCTGGGTTTCCTGTTCTGTCTTTGTCCTTACTATGCAAACCTTATACAAACCATTCCTTTACTTCCTGGATAGTTCTGCATCGGTTTTGAATAGAAGATACAAATATATGAACACAGCTTTACCTAAGGCTTTATTTGAGATCTTTGTTGAGGCGGGAAAATTATGTGTAACTGCACTCTGAGCAGGAGTAGTAGTCACAGCAGATAATATTCCAATTTTTGGTGACTTTAATATTCACATGGAAAAGTTCCAAGTTCCAAAAGGCTTTCGGAGCCATCAACGACTCAGTGGGTTTTGTCCAACATGTCTCTGGACCTACTCACTGTCACAGTCATACTCCGGACCTAGTTTTGTCCCATGGAATAAATGTTGTGGATCTCAATCCTGGACGATCGGACCACCATTTTATTACATTTGCAATTGCAACAAATAATCTGCTCAGACCCCAACCAAGGAGCATCAAAAGTCGTATTATAAATTCACAGACAACACAAAGATTCCTTGATGCCCTTCCAGACTCCCTCTGCCTACCCAAGGACGTTAGAGGACAAAAATCAGTTAACCACCTAACTGAGGAACTCAATTAAACCTTGCGCAATACCCTAGATGCAGTTTCACCCCGCTCTGAAGCTTCCAGAAAATTGTAACAGAAATGGCGCCACACCAACCTGGAAGTATTCCGACTAGCTTGGAAAGACAGTACCGTGCATTATCGAAGAGCCCTCACTGCTGCTCCATCATCCTTTTTTTCCAACTTAATTGAGGAAAATAAGAACAATCCGAAATGTATTTTTGATACTGTCGCAAAGTTAACTAAAAAGCAGCATTCCCCTATTGAGGATGGCTTTCACTTCAATAGTAATAAATTCATGAACTTCTTTGAGGAAAAGATCATGATTATTAGAGAGCAAATTACAGACTCCTCTTTAAATCTGTGTATTCCTTCAAAGCTCAATTATCCTGAGTCTGCACAACTCTGCCAGGATTTAGGATCAAGAGAGACACTCATGTGTTTTAGTACAATATCTCTTGACACAATGATGAAAATAATAATGGCCTCTAAACCTTCAAGCTGCATACTGGACCCTATTCCAACTAATCTACTGAAAGAGGTGCTTCCTGTGCTTGGCCCTCCTATGTTGAACATAATAAACGGCTCTCTATCCACCGGATGTGTACCAAACTCACTATAACTGGCAGTAATAAAGCCTCTCTTGAAAAAGCCAAACCTTGACCCAGAAAATATAAAAAACTATCGGCCTATATTGAATCTTCCATTCCTCTCAACATTTTTAGAAAAGGCTGTTGCACAGCAACTCATTGCCTTCCTGAAAACAAACAACATATACGAAATGCTTCAGTCTGGTTTTAGTCCCCATCATAGCACTGAGACTGCACTTGAGAAGGTGATAAATTACCTTTTAATGGCATCAGACCGAGGCTCTGCATCTGTCCTCGTGCTCCTAGACCTTAGTGCTGCTTTTGATACCATCGATCACCACATTCTTTTGGAGAGATTGGAAACACAAATTGGTCTACAAGGACAAGTTCTGGCCTGGTTTAGATCTTATCTGTCGGAAAGATATCCGTTTTTCTCTGTGAATGTTTTGTCCTCTGACAAATCAACTGTAAATTTCGGTGTTCCTCAAGGTTCCGTTTTAGGACCACTATTGTTTTCACTAAATATTTTACCTCTTGGATGTCATTCGAAAAAATAATGTTAAGAGACATCACCATCACACGGATTTAACATGAGAGATGTTTAAGAGGCATCACCATCACACGGATTTAACATGAGAGATGTTTAAGAGGCATCACCATCACACGGATTTAACATGAGAGATGTTTAAGAGGCATCACCATAACACTGATTTAACATGAGAGATGTGCATGTGCAGTAGTGTGTGTGTTTGTGTGTGTGTGTGTGTTTGTTTGTGTGGAATAGTAACAACCAGTGGTCCTGCATGGCCACCATCTGACTCAAAATAATAATAATTTGGGAGGTAGTTAATTAGTTTTCCTTTTACGGACTTGGGGTTGTTTCTTTTACATGTGTGAATTGGAAATGTGTTTTATGCATATCCCAAATCCCTCTGAGACACCCACAGGGAGTCAGGGTCACCCTTGACCAGCACTTGCTCAAGGGCACAGTGACAGATTTTTAACCTTGTCGGCTCCCGGATTTGACCCATAAACCTTTCAGTTACTGGCCCAACGCTCGAGGCTACATACTGCCCAAGACTAGTTGGGAGTAGGTTTAATTTTCCATTGAAAAATGTTTTGCTACGGTGTGCCCTACTGAACACAACCAGGTCTTCATCTAAAAGTAACAGCAACCCAACAGGGTGTTGGCTCTCCTGCTGGACAAATTACTCGCATTTAGCATTTAGATGGACCATGTAGCTGTGATGTGTCACTAAGGCTATTCACCATGCTCAGTCCAAATCTCATCTCATCTGGGACAGTGTAAATTATGTGCATTATTTTATCTTTCATTATGTACGTGAAGATTATTATCTCTAATTGCACATTTTTATGTATATATTCTGCACATCTACCATTCCAGTGTTTAATTGTTATATTGTGATTACTTTGCCACCATGGCCTATTTATTTGTCAGCATGGTGGGTGTAGCTGGTGTAAGCAGTCAGGTCCTGGAGAGCAGAGGATGGGAGCAACATGACTTTACTCAGAATAATGAATGGTGCAAGGTAAGACAATACACTTGCCCAAACACAAACACATGAACATTAACTTTTACGTACTGTCACCAACAGTACCGGACATGACATAAAACAATCTCTCACAACGCCATGGGGGAAACAGAGGGTTAAATACATTAACAATAATTAGGGGAATGAAAAACAGGTGTATAGAAACAAAGACAAAACAAATGGAAAATGAAAAGTGGATCGGCGTTGGCTAGTAGCAAGATGACGCCGAGCGCTGACCGAACAAGAAGAGGAACCGACTTCGGCTGATGTTGTGACAGGACTCCCCCCCTTGACTCGCGACTCCAGCAGTGGGCCGACGCTGGCCTCGGGGACGACCCGGTGCAGGGCGATCCGGATGGAGACGGTGGAAGTCCCGCAGCATCGAAGGGTCCAACACGTCCTCCACCGGCATCCACCATCTCTCCTCTGGACCATATCCCTCCCACTCCATGAGGTACTAAAGGCCCCTTTCCCGACGCAGATTCCTGGAGCGGACCAGCCACCACTGGCCTGAGGAGAGACGCATGAAACGAGGGGTTAATACGGTAATCGGGGGGAAGCTGTAGCACACCTCGTTTATTCTCCTCAGGACTTTGAATGGCCCCACAAACCGCGGACCCAGCTTCCGCCCGGGCAGGTGGAGGGGCAGTTTTTGGGTCCAGAGCCAGACCCGCTCACCCGGTGCGAACTCTGGGGCCTCACTGCGGTGGCGGTCTGCGCCAGCCTTCTGACGCCTCACGGCCCGCTGAAGATTCACATGAGCAGCGTCCCATGTCTCCTCTGAACGCCTAAACCAGGCGTCCACCGCAGGAGCCTCGATCTGGCTCTGATGCCACGGCGCCAGAACCGGCTGGGACCCCAGTACGCACTGGAAGGGGGAGAGGTTAGTGGAGGAGTGGCGGAGCGGGTTTTGGGCCATCTCTGCCCAGGGTATGAACGCCGCCCACTCCCCTGGCTCTTCCTGGCAATAGGACCGCAGAAACCTACCCACATCCTGGTTCACTTCCTCCACCTGCCCATTACTCTCAGGGTGAAAACCTGAGGTAAGGCTGACCGAGAATGCCCTCCAGACCCTTGACGTGAACTGAGGACCTCGATCAGATACTATGTCCTCAGGCACCCCGTAGTGTCGGAGACGTGTGTGAATAGTGCCTCCTCAGTCTGTAGGGCCGTAGGGAGACCGGGCGAAGGGAGGAGACGGCAGGACTTAGAAAACCGATCCACAATGACCAGGATCATGGTCTTACCCTGTGAGGGAAGAATATCCATTAGGAAGTCCAATGACAGGTGCGACCACGGCCGTTGTGGAACGGGTAAGGGTTGTAACTTCCCCCTGGGCAGGTGCCTAGGGGCCTTGCACTGAGCGTACACCAAGCAGGAGGAAACATAAAACCTCACGTCCTTGGCCAAGGTGGGAAACCAGTACTTCCCACGAAGACAGCGCACTTTCCGACCAATGCCAGGATGACCAGAGGAGGGTGACGTGTGGGCCCAATAGATCAAATGGTCACGGACAGCAGACGGAACGTACAGACGCCCAGCTAGACACTGGAGGGGAGTGGGCTCTGCAAATAACGCTCGATGTCGCGTCCAACTCCCAAACTACCGGTGCCACCAGGCAATAGGTCGGGAGTATGGGTGTGTGATCCATGGACTCTGTGTCATACATCCAGGACAGTGCGCCTGCCTTAGCGTTCTGGGAACCTGGTATGTAGGACAGGGTGAAGCCAAAATGGGTAAAGAACATGGCCCACCTTGCCTGGCGAGGGTTCAGTCTCCTCGCCGCCCGGATGTACTCCAGATTGCGGTGGTCAGTCCAGATGAGAAAAGGGTGTTTAGCCCCCTCAAGCCAATGTATTCACGCCATCAAGGCCTTGACCACAGCCAACAACTTCCGGTCCCGCACGTCATAGTTTCGCTCCGCCGGGCTGAGCTTCTTCGAAAAGAAGGCACAGGAGCGGAGCTTTGGTGGCTTACCCGAGCGCTGAGAGAGCACGGCTCCTATCCCAGCCTCGGACGCGTCCACCTCCACTAAGAACGAGAAAGAGGGATCTGGATGCGCCAGCCCGGGAGCAGAGGTAAACAGAGTCCTCAGGTGACCAAAAGCCCTGTCCGCCTCAGCCGACAACTGCAAACGCACCGGTCGCCCCTTCAGCAGTGAGGTAAGGGGAGCCGCTACCTGACCAAAGCCCCAGATAAACCTACGGTAGTAGTTGGCAAACCCTAGAAACCGCTGCACTTCCTTTCCAGTAGTGGGAGTAGGCCAATTACGCACGGCTGAAATGCGTTCACTCTCCATCTCTACCCCTGATGTGGAAATGCGATACCCTAGGAAGGAGATGGTCTGCTGGATGAACAGGCATTTCTCAGCCTTGACGTACAGGTCATGCTCCAACAGTCGTCCAAGTACCCTGAGCAGCAAGGACAAATGCTCGGCACGTGTAGCGAAGTATATCAGAATGTCATCGGGTAGCGGGTAACTGTGCCTCACCGTGATTTGATTGAGACCTCGATAGTCAATGCACAGGCACAGACCTCCATCCTTCTTCACACAAAGGAAACTCCTCTTGCGACTATGGATACAAGTGACTCCTGCAAAGTGCTGCGTCTACCAGGAGATTTATCGCACAATCCCCCCGTCGATGGGGTGGTAATTGAGTCACCTTCTTTTTACAGAAGGCGAGAGCCAAATCAGTATATTCAGAGGGTTTGCGCACGGTGGAGACCTAGTCTGGACTTTCCACCGTAGTAGCACCGATGGAAACCCTTAAGCACCTCCCCGAGCACTTTCGTGACCACCCCGTGAGATCCATCTATTTCCACGAAATAGTGGGGTCATGACAGGCCAACCTGGTTAGGCCCAGCACCACAGGAAATGCAGGATAATCAATAAGAGAGACTGATTCTCTCCTTGTGACCCTCCTGCGTAACCATGCCCAGTGGAGCGGTGGCCTCCCTAATTAGCCCTGACCCTAATGGTCGACTATCTAGGGCGTGCGCAGGGAAGGGCATGTCTACAGGAACAATGGGGATCCCTAAACTGTGGGCAAATTATCTGTTAATATAATTCCCAGCTGCGCCTTGTGCCTGAATCTACGAGCGCCTTATGCTGGGATTGCGGGGAAAAATCAGGAAAATGAATAACAAAAACACGTGAGCAGCAGGGGGCTCTGGGTGAGCCTGGTCCCGACTCACCTGGGGTGACACGAGAGTTCCCTGCCTGCTGCCTTGACTCCAACTGCCAGCACCGACCGGCAGTTTGACCTCTGTGGCAAACTGGTGCATGGAACGGCCCCTCCTCCAGCCCCCCTAAGTGCAGCACCTCCCAGCTCCATGGGTGTTGCAGCGGTGGTGCTGGGGGATGGAACCAACAGAACATCACTTCTCCTTCCTCCCATACTCCTTCCCCCCATACTCCTTCCCCCCATACTCCTTCCCCCCATACACCCTGGACCACTCCAGGGCTTTCCCTGAGAGGCAGGAGACAAGGGCGGACACGCTCTCACAGCCCGAGGGAGACGGGTGAATGGTTGCCAGGTAAAGCTCCAGCTTTCCGAAGCAGTCCCATCATACTCCCTCGGAAGAGCGAGCCGAACAATAATTAGGGGAATGAAAAACAGGTGTGTAGAAACACAGACAAAACAAATGGAAAATTAAAAGTGTATCGACGATGGCTAGTAGACCGGCGACGCCGAGCGCCGCCTGAACAAGGAGAGGAACCGACTTCGGCTGAAGTTGTGACATTATTGCCTTACCTTCCTTATCCTATCTCATTTGCACACACTGTATTATTGACTGTATGTTTTTTATTTATTCTATGTGTAACTCTGTGTTGTTGTTTGTGTCGAACTGCTTTGCTTTATTTTTGGCCAGGTCGCAGTGGTAAATGAAAACTTGTTCTCAACTTGTTCTCAACTAGCCTATCTGGTTAAATAAAGGTGAAATACATAAATAAATAATTATCACAGGGTGCATCACAATACTCTCTGAGATGATGCATCTTTTCAAATGAAATGAACTCAGGTGCTAAGCTGTGATGTGTATAAACATAGTGTTGTGTGTCCCTTCCAAACACTACAACTTTAGTTTCATCTGTCCACAGAATATTTTGCCAGTACCGCTGTGGAACATCCAGGTGCTCTTTTGCGAACTTCACACCTGCAGCAATGGTTTTTTTGACAGCATTGGCTTCTTCCATGGTGTCCTCCAATGACCACCATTCTTGTTTAGGGGTTCACATACCTTTTCCAACCTACACTGTGAATGTTAAATTGATTAATTCAATATAGACAATAAAAAATACAATAATTTGTGTATTGTTAGTTTAAGCATCCTGTGCTTATTGTGACTTAGATGAAGATCAGATCAAATTTTATGTCAAATATGCAGAAATCCAGGTAGTTACAAAGAGTTCACATACTTTTTCTTGCCACTGTAGTTAATTGGTCTTGCACCTAGAGAGTGATGAAATGTGTATGTTTTTCTGTAATCCAGTGCCTCTTCCTCCAGGCTTCTCTTTCTTCTGTCTCTGTGAAGTTCGCTCAGGGCCCAGTGGAGGAATACATGTTCTATTCCTATCCTCTGTTTATCCCTATCGGTCTAATGTTCCCTTATTTCATCCTCTTTTTTTTACCAAACTTGTGTGTGTTTTGGTGTTTAAACGAGAGTTGAATAGAGAGACAACAATCCAACGGAACAATTAAAAGGTTTGTATTGGCATAGGAAGCATGTTTACATTGCCAAAGCACTTTTCTTTATTATCTATCAGAAGTGAACATTACACACAAAAGTTTGAAAAGAATAAAGACATTTCAAATGTTATATTATGGCTATGTACAGTGTTGTAACAATGTGCAAATAGTTGAAGTATGAAAGGGCAAACAAATAAACAGATAAACCATAGTTTGTATTTACAATGGTGTTTGTGTTCCACTGGTTGCTTTTTTCTAGTAGCAACAGGTCACACATCTTGCTGCTGTGAAGGCACACTGTGGTATTTCACCTAATAGATATGGCAGTTTATCAAAATTCGATTTGTTTTCAAATCCTTTGTGGGTCTGTGTAATCTGAGGGAAACATGTGTCTCTAATATTGTCATACGTTTGGCAGGAGTGGAAATGACTGCAAGGTTAGGAAGTGCAGCTCAGTTTCCACCTCATTTTGTGGGCAGTGGCACATAGCCCGTCTTCGTTCGAGAGCCTCTCTGTACAGAGTCAAAACATTCCTTAATTTTGGATCAGTTATTCTGCCACTGTGTACTCTATGTTTAGGGCCAAATAGCATTCTAGTTTGCTCTGTTTTTAAAACAATTATTTCCAATGTGTCAATAAATGATATTTTAGTTTTCTCATGATTTGGTTGGGTCTAATTGTATTGCTGTCCTGGTGCTCAGTGGGGTCTGTTTATGTTTTGTCTGCAGAGCCCCAGGACCAGCTTGTTTAGGGGACTCTTCTCCAGATTCATCTCTGTAGGTGGTTGTGGAATTTAACAGTACTTTTCTGGATTTTGATTATTAGCGGGTATCGTCCTGATTCTGCTCTGCATGCATTAGTGTTTTACATTGGATAAAAGTAGAGACTCTGAGTTACAAAATTGTATATCATACACAGTATTTCTACTTTGAAAGTTGATAAACTTGTAAACTCACTTTTGAGAAAATGGTCTTTGAATGTTTTGTTATCTAGTGAAGAGCTCTTCTTTGTCTCCACCCATTCAGCATCGTTCACACCCTCTTAATCTTTAGCCCCACTCATCTTGTTTCCGCGGATAGCGCCCACTTGCCGCTCTGGTGGATGATTTGTTTACCTCTGGATAACATGAAAACAGCCTAACTAGCTCTGCGGGCAACAATTTCATTCTGCTACTTTGCAGACGTTTACTGACACCAGCCATATTCAACGAGTGATGTACACTTTAGCTTAGGACATGTTGCTAGCTAGGTAAACAATGAACAAACATGTAAGATCACACACGTAACGTTAGCTAACGAGCCAGCCTGTTGACTTTAGCTAGTTAAACAACAATGAACATAGTGCCAAATCATGTCGTTACTACCCTGCATGAATATGCTGGGAGCTAACCATCCAGGTTCAATGTTAGCTAGCTAACATTAGGCTCTAAATGCCAAAGCAAAAAACTGTGAGATACGAATAAATAACACCAGTTGGGGAGCCAGTCAGCTAACGTTAGCTAGCTAGCTAACAGTACACTTTAGCTTGAAATGAAACCACTTTCTGTCAAAATTAGAAATGTTAGACTATCCCACCTGTATATATCATCATTTTTTAAAATTGTATTTCACCTTTATTTAACCAGGTAGGCAAGTTGAGAACAAGTTCTCATTTACAACTGCGACCTGGCCAAGATAAAGCAAATCAGTTCGACACATACAACAACACAGAGTTACACATGGAGTAAAACAAACATACAGTCAATAATACAGTGGAAACAAGTCTATATACGATGTGAGCAAATGAGGTGAGATAAGGGAGATCAAGGCAAAAAAAGGCCATGGTGGCAAAATAAATACAATATGGCAAGTAAAACACTGGAATGGTAGATTTGCAGTGGAAGAATGTAAAAAGTAGAAATAAAAATAATGGTGTGCAAAGGAGCAAAATAAATAGATAAATTAAAATAAATACAGTTGGCAAAGAGGTAGTTGTTTGGGCTAAATTATAGATGGGCTATGTACAGGTGCAGGAATCTGTGAGCTACTCTGACAGCTGGTGCTTAAATCTAGTGAGGGAGATAAGTGTTTCCAGTTTCAGAGATTTTTGTAGTTCGTTCCAGTCATCGGCAGCAGAGAACTTGAAGGAGAGGCGGCCAATGAAATAATTGGTTTTGGGAGTGACCAGAGAGATATACTTGCTGGAGCGCGTGCTACAGGTGGGTGATGCTATGGTGACCAGTGAGCTGAGATAAGGGGGGACTTTACCTAGCAGGGTCTTGTAGATGACCTGGAGCCAGTGGGTTTGGCGACGAGTATGAAGCGAGGGCCAGCCATCGAGAGTGTACAGGTCGTAATGGTGGGTAGTATATGGGGCTTTGGTGACAAAATGGATGGCACTGTGATAGACTGCATCCAATTTGTTGAGTAGGGTATTGGAGGCTATTTTGTAAATGACATTGCCGAAGTCGAGGATTGGTAGGATGGTCAGTTTTACAAGGGTATGTTTGGCAGCATGAGTGAAGGATGCATTGTTGCGAAATAGGAAGCCAATTCTTGATTTAACTTTGGATTGGAAATGCTTGATGTGGGTCTGAAAGGAGCGTTTACAGTCTAATCAGACACCTAGGTATTTGTAGTTGTCCACGTATTCAGAGCCGTCCAGAGTAGTGATGTTGGACAGGCGGGCAGGTGTAGGCAGCAATCGGTTGAAGAGCATGATGCGTGATGGACGTATCTCCCTGTCATGGATGCCATGCCACAGTTGCCCTTAGTTTGAAGATGTAATCTGGAGACAGGTGTTTTCTCTATTTCTTTAGCTATCATACTCTAATTCCACTGATTTCAAAACTGGATCCTCCAGAGAGTAGAGAGCAACACTTAGCTATGCAGGTCCACTACACGATACATTTAAAAAAGCTCAGTTCGACAGGATAACCAACACAGACTCACCAGCTCAAATAGACCAATCCGGCAGACCAATCTGAACGCCTCTCTTGGCATGTCCAGCCCACTCACTATCTCAGCAAATCATGGCTAGTGGGTAGGTTGCAGACTTTTTCTGTGGCTAAACCAACAAGGCTCATAATTTAACAATTTTAGTCGTATTTATTGATGGCATGCAATTTTGTTATTAAGACGCATGAAAGTTCACATATCAACAAAGTATGAGAATACTTTGCTTTTGTTTTGCTTGTTTGTCAATTAAGCTGTCTGAATGCTTCCCAGTCTAAACAGTTTGGAAGAATTTGCACATATATTATGATGATATTTTGTTAAGTTTTTGTTCTTTTTGGACTTCTGTAAGATTTGTTTAGCTTGATCGGGCACACATTTCTTCTTGAGGCAGGCCCAAATTGGTAGCCGAAGTCTATGCCCCTTCGTCGGTGATTGGTCAACAGTGGGGATTCTTCAGCAAGTGTTTGTTTTCATGCACATTTTTTCATTGAGAAAAATACTGCACCAAACATCTTTGTTAGATGTAAAATTGCGCGACTAAAATCTCCTCGGCATAACAGTCAAAATTTATGACAGACTTCTTGAGTTATCATATATTTTTGAAACATTTTTTGAGGAAGTGTAGACTAGCTATGGTGTCTCAAAATGGACAAACAGTACTATTGACACTTTTTTTCAAGTTTTTCAAGCGAATGCCTTTAAAGGGAGTATGCGAGCACACTCATACAGTCCTGTGGTAATTTTGTAAACCGCTAATTCAACATTTGTTGTTGTTGTAATGCGGTGCGTACTGGCGGCAGAGAAGTCAGGCGAAGGAGAGCGAAAACTGATTTTCAACAGTGTCATTTAATGAACATAAACCACCGTCAACAGAACAATACATGAAATGGGTCCAACAAAACCCGGTAATCACCAGCATACCTTTGCACAAGCACAACAAGAAACAATTACGGACAAGGACATGGGGGGAACAGAGGGTTAAATACACAAGATGTAATTGATGGATTTGGAACCAGGTGTGATGGAAGACGACAAAACAAATGGAAAATGAAAAGTGGATCGGCGATGGCTAGAAGATAGGTGACGTCGACCGCTGAACGCCGCCTGAACAAGGAGAGGGACCAACTTCGGCGGAAGTCGTGACGGTTGTTTTCACTGAGGAAATGTAGGAGACTGCTGTTGATGATAATGCAGAGGATCTCTCTGTCTCTCTGCTTCATTCTTTAAAGTGTTTGATATACATTATATACACTCACTTCATTGAAATAACAGATACACTCTGCTTAGCAGAGCAAAATGCTCTCCTTTTCATCAATGTCGCTCTCTGAAAATCTTTTGGTAATATATGTCATGAATCCATATTGATACAGTGAAAGGGACAATGTTCTTCCTGTGTATTGATCATCAATCCATAACATGCTGTTGGCATTTGAAAGACACAAAACAATTATCTCTGTGAATGATGGAGACAGACTAATCTATCATAGCTCTACACCCAGATCCAGCCGTCTGTCCCACTCCTTCAACATCTTCCCATTTATTTTTTATTAATGTTGTTCTGTCTCTCCCTATCTCTGAGCGTATCTAGTCAACTTAATAAGGAGGAGAGGCATGGAGTGTTGACACTGTGTACAGTACAGAGAGAGGAACAGACCAGTGAATCAGCCTCTGGCCTTCAGGACCGCTACAGTACAGAGAGAGGAACAGACCAGGGCATCAGCCTCTGGCCTTCAGGACCGCTACAGTACAGAGAGAGGAACAGACCAGGGCATCAGCCTCTGGCCTTCAGGACCGCTACAGTACAGAGAGAGGAACAGACCAGGGCATCAGCCTCTGGCCTTCAGGACCGCTACAGTACAGAGAGGAACAGACCAGGGCATCAGCCTCTGGCCTTCAGGACCGCTACAGTACAGAGAGAGGAACAGACCAGGACATCAGCCTCTGGCCTTCAGGACCGCTACAGTACAGAGAGAAACAGACCAGGGCATCAGCCTCTGGCCTTCAGGACCGCTACAGTACAGAGAGGAACAGACCAGGGCATCAGCCTCTGGCCTTCAGGACCGCTACAGTACAGAGAGAGGAACAGACCAGGGCATCAGCCTCTGGCCTTCAGGACCGCTACAGTACAGAGAGAGGAACAGACCAGGGCATCAGCCTCTGGCCTTCAGGACCGCTACAGTACAGAGAGGAACAGACCAGGGCATCAGCCTCTGGCCTTCAGGACCGCTACAGTACAGAGAGAGGAACAGACCAGGGCATCAGCCTCTGGCCTTCAGGACCGCTACAGTACAGAGAGGAACAGACCAGGGCATCAGCCTCTGGCCTTCAGGACCGCTACAGTACAGAGAGAGGAACAGACCAGGGCATCAGCCTCTGGCCTTCAGGACCGCTACAGTACAGAGAGGGAACAGACCAGGGCATCAGCCTCTGGCCTTCAGGACCGCTACAGTACAGAGAGAGGAACAGACCAGGGCATCAGCCTCTGGCCTTCAGGACCGCTACAGTACAGAGAGAGGAACAGACCAGGGCATCAGCCTCTGGCCTTCAGGACCGCTACAGTACAGAGAGAGGAACAGACCAGTGAATCAGCCTCTGGCCTTCAGGACCGCTACAGTACAGAGAGAAGAACAGACCAGGGCATCAGCCTCTGGCCTTCAGGACCGCTACAGTACAGAGAGGAACAGACCAGTGAATCAGCCTCTGCCCTTCAGGACCGCTACAGTACAGAGAGAGGAACAGACCAGGGCATCAGCCTCTGGCCTTCAGGACCGCTACAGTACAGAGAGAGGAACAGACCAGGGCATCAGCCTCTGGCCTTCAGGACCGCTACAGTACAGAGAGAGAACAGACCAGGGCATCAGCCTCTGGCCTTTACAGTACAGAGAGAGAACAGACCAGGGCATCAGCCTCTGGCCTTCAGGACCGCTACAGTACAGAGAGGAACAGACCAGGGCATCAGCCTCTGGCCTTCAGGACCGCTACAGTACAGAGAGAGGAACAGACCAGGGCATCAGCCTCTGGCCTTCAGGACCGCTACAGTACGGAGAGGGAACAGACCAGGGCATCAGCCTCTGGCCTTCAGGACCGCTACAGTACAGAGAGAGGAACAGACCAGGGCATCAGCCTCTGGCCTTCAGGACCGCTACAGTACAGAGAGAGGAACAGACCAGGACATCAGCCTCTGGCCTTCAGGACCGCTACAGTACAGAGAGAGGAACAGACCAGGGCATCAGCCTCTGGCCTTCAGGACCGCTACAGTACAGAGAGAGGAACAGACCAGGGCATCAGCCTCTGGCCTTCAGGACCGCTACAGTACAGAGAGGAACAGACCAGGGCATCAGCCTCTGGCCTTCAGGACCGCTACAGTACAGAGAGAGGAACAGACCAGGGCATCAGCCTCTGGCCTTCAGGACCGCTACAGTACAGAGAGAGGAACAGACCAGGGCATCAGCCTCTGGCCTTCAGGACCGCTACAGTACAGAGAGAGGAACAGACCAGGGCATCAGCCTCTGGCCTTCAGGACCGCTACAGTACAGAGAGAGGAACAGACCAGGGCATCAGCCTCTGGCCTTCAGGACCGCTACAGTACAGAGAGAGGAACAGACCAGGGCATCAGCCTCTGGCCTTCAGGACCGCTACAGTACAGAGAGGGAACAGACCAGGGCATCAGCCTCTGGCCTTCAGGACCGCTACAGTACAGAGAGAGGAACAGACCAGGGCATCAGCCTCTGGCCTTCAGGACCGCTACAGTACAGAGAGAGGAACAGACCAGGGCATCAGCCTCTGGCCTTCAGGACCGCTACAGTACAGAGAGAGGAACAGACCAGGGCATCAGCCTCTGGCCTTCAGGACCGCTACAGTACAGAGAGAGGAACAGACCAGTGAATCAGCCTCTGGCCTTCAGGACCGCTACAGTACAGAGAGAGGAACAGACCAGGGCATCAGCCTCTGGCCTTCAGGACCCCTACAGTACAGAGAGAGGAACAGACCAGTGAATCAGCCTCTGTCCTTCAGGACCGCTACAGTACAGAGAGGAACAGACCAGGGCATCAGCCTCTGGCCTTTAGGACCGCTACAGTACAGAGAGAGGAACAGACCAGGGCATCAGCCTCTGGCCTTCAGGACCGCTACAGTACAGAGAGAGGAACAGACCAGGGCATCAGCCTCTGGCCTGGCCTTCAGGACCGCTACAGTACAGAGAGAGGAACAGACCAGGGCATCAGCCTCTGGCCTTCAGAGAGAGAACAGACCAGGGCATCAGCCTCTGGCCTTCAGGACCGCTACAGTACAGAGAGAGGAACAGACCAGGGCATCAGCCTCTGGCCTTCAGGACCGCTACAGTACAGAGAGAGGAACAGACCAGGGCATCAGCCTCTGGCCTTCAGGACCGCTACAGTACGGAGAGAGGAACAGACCAGGGCATCAGCCTCTGGCCTTCAGGACCGCTACAGTACAGAGAGAGGAACAGACCAGGGCATCAGCCTCTGGCCTTCAGGACCGCTACAGTACAGAGAGAGAACAGACCAGGGCATCAGCCTCTGGCCTTTACAGTACAGAGAGGAACAGACCAGGGCATCAGCCTCTGGCCTTCAGGACCGCTACAGTACAGAGAGAGGAACAGACCAGGGCATCAGCCTCTGGCCTTCAGGACCGCTACAGTACAGAGAGGAACAGACCAGGGCATCAGCCTCTGGCCTTCAGGACCGCTACAGTACAGAGAGAGGAACAGACCAGGGCATCAGCCTCTGGCCTTCAGGACCGCTACAGTACAGAGAGAGGAACAGACCAGGGCATCAGCCTCTGGCCTTCAGGACCGCTACAGTACAGAGAGAGGAACAGACCAGGGCATCAGCCTCTGGCCTTCAGGACCGCTACAGTACAGAGAGAGGAACAGACCAGGGCATCAGCCTCTGGCCTTCAGGACCGCTACAGTACAGAGAGAGGAACAGACCAGGGCATCAGCCTCTGGCCTTCAGGACCGCTACAGTACAGAGAGAGGAACAGACCAGGCATCAGCCTCTGGCCTTCAGGACCGCTACAGTACAGAGAGGGAACAGACCAGGGCATCAGCCTCTGGCCTTCAGGACCGCTACAGTACAGAGAGAGGAACAGACCAGGGCATCAGCCTCTGGCCTTCAGGACCGCTACAGTACAGAGAGAGGAACAGACCAGGGCATCAGCCTCTGGCCTTCAGGACCGCTACAGTACAGAGAGAGGAACAGACCAGGGCATCAGCCTCTGGCCTTCAGGACCGCTACAGTACAGAGAGAGGAACAGACCAGGGCATCAGCCTCTGGCCTTTACAGTACAGAGAGGAACAGACCAGGGCATCAGCCTCTGGCCTTCAGGACCGCTACAGTACAGAGAGAGGAACAGACCAGGGCATCAGCCTCTGGCCTTCAGGACCGCTACAGTACAGAGAGAGGAACAGACCAGGGCATCAGCCTCTGGCCTTCAGGACCGCTACAGTACAGAGAGAGGAACAGACCAGGGCATCAGCCTCTGGCCTTCAGGACCGCTACAGTACAGAGAGGGAACAGACCAGGGCATCAGCCTCTGGCCTTCAGGACCGCTACAGTACAGAGAGAGGAACAGACCAGGGCATCAGCCTCTGGCCTTCAGGACCGCTACAGTACAGAGAGAGGAACAGACCAGGGCATCAGCCTCTGGCCTTCAGGACCGCTACAGTACAGAGAGAGGAACAGACCAGGGCATCAGCCTCTGGCCTTCAGGACCGCTACAGTACAGAGAGAGGAACAGACCAGGGCATCAGCCTCTGGCCTTCAGGACCGCTAGTACAGAGAGAGGAACAGACCAGGGCATCAGCCTCTGGCCTTCAGGACCGCTACAGTACAGAGAGGAACAGACCAGGGCATCAGCCTCTGGCCTTCAGGACCGCTACAGTACAGAGAGAGGAACAGACCAGGGCATCAGCCTCTGGCCTTCAGGACCGCTACAGTACAGAGAGAGGAACAGACCAGGGCATCAGCCTCTGGCCTTCAGGACCGCTACAGTACAGAGAGAGGAACAGACCAGGGCATCAGCCTCTGGCCTTCAGGACCGCTACAGTACAGAGAGAGGAACAGACCAGGGCATCAGCCTCTGGCCTTCAGGACCGCTACAGTACAGAGAGAGGAACAGACCAGGGCATCAGCCTCTGGCCTTCAGGACCGCTACAGTACAGAGAGGAACAGACCAGGGCATCAGCCTCTGGCCTTCAGGACCGCTACAGTACAGAGAGAGGAACAGACCAGGGCATCAGCCTCTGGCCTTCAGGACCGCTACAGTACAGAGAGAGGAACAGACCAGGGCATCAGCCTCTGGCCTTCAGGCCTCAGCCTCTGGCCTTCAGGACCGCTACAGTACAGAGAGAGGAACAGACCAGGGCATCAGCCTCTGGCCTTCAGGACCGCTACAGTACAGAGAGAGGAACAGACCAGGGCATCAGCCTCTGGCCTTCAGGACCGCTACAGTACAGAGAGAGGAACAGACCAGGGCATCAGCCTCTGGCCTTCAGGACCGCTACAGTACAGAGAGAGGAACAGACCAGGGCATCAGCCTCTGGCCTTCAGGACCGCTACAGTACAGAGAGAGGAACAGACCAGGGCATCAGCCTCTGGCCTTCAGGACCGCTACAGTACAGAGAGAGGAACAGACCAGGGCATCAGCCTCTGGCCTTCAGGACCGCTACAGTACAGAGAGGAAACAGACCAGGGCATCAGCCTCTGGCCTTCAGGACCGCTACAGTACAGAGAGAGGAACAGACCAGGGCATCAGCCTCTGGCCTTCAGGACCGCTACAGTACAGAGAGAGGAACAGACCAGGGCATCAGCCTCTGGCCTTCAGGACCGCTACAGTACAGAGAGAGGAACAGACCAGGGCATCAGCCTCTGGCCTTCAGGACCGCTACAGTACAGAGAGAGGAACAGACCAGGGCATCAGCCTCTGGCCTTCAGGACCGCTACAGTACAGAGAGAGGAACAGACCAGGGCATCAGCCTCTGGCCTTCAGGACCGCTACAGTACAGAGAGAGGAACAGACCAGGGCATCAGCCTCTGGCCTTCAGGACCGCTACAGTACAGAGAGAGGAACAGACCAGGGCATCAGCCTCTGGCCTTCAGGACCGCTACAGTACAGAGAGAGGAACAGACCAGGGCATCAGCCTCTGGCCTTCAGGACCGCTACAGTACAGAGAGAGGAACAGACCAGGGCATCAGCCTCTGGCCTTCAGGACCGCTACAGTACAGAGAGAGGAACAGACCAGGGCATCAGCCTCTGGCCTTCAGGACCGCTACAGTACAGAGAGAGGAACAGACCAGGGCATCAGCCTCTGGCCTTCAGGACCGCTACAGTACAGAGAGAGGAACAGACCAGGGCATCAGCCTCTGGCCTTCAGGACCGCTACAGTACAGAGAGAGGAACAGACCAGGGCATCAGCCTCTGGCCTTCAGGACCGCTACAGTACAGAGAGAGGAACAGACCAGGGCATCAGCCTCTGGCCTTCAGGACCGCTACAGTACAGAGAGGAACAGACCAGGGCATCAGCCTCTGGCCTTCAGGACCGCTACAGTACAGAGAGAGGAACAGACCAGGGCATCAGCCTCTGGCCTTCAGGACCGCTACAGTACAGAGAGAGGAACAGACCAGGGCATCAGCCTCTGGCCTTCAGGACCGCTAGCAGTACAGAGAGAGGAACAGACCAGGGAATCAGCCTCTGGCCTTCAGGACCGCTACAGTACAGAGAGAGAACAGACCAGGGCATCAGCCTCTGGCCTTCAGGACCGCTACAGTACAGAGAGAGGAACAGACCAGGGAATCAGCCTCTGGCCTTCAGGACCGCTACAGTACAGAGAGAGGAACAGACCAGGGCATCAGCCTCTGGCCTTTAGGACCGCTACAGTACAGAGAGAGGAACAGACCAGGGCATCAGCCTCTGGCCTTCAGGACCGCTACAGTACAGAGAGAGGAACAGACCAGGGCATCAGCCTCTGGCCTTCAGGACCGCTACAGTACAGAGAGAGGAACAGACCAGGGCATCAGCCTCTGGCCTTCAGGACCGCTACAGTACAGAGAGAGGAACAGACCAGGGCATCAGCCTCTGGCCTTCAGGACCGCTACAGTACAGAGAGAGGAACAGACCAGGGCATCAGCCTCTGGCCTTCAGGACCGCTACAGTACAGAGAGGGAACAGACCAGGGCATCAGCCTCTGGCCTTCAGGACCGCTACAGTACAGAGAGAGGAACAGACCAGGGCATCAGCCTCTGGCCTTCAGGACCGCTACAGTACAGAGAGAGGAACAGACCAGGGCATCAGCCTCTGGCCTTCAGGACCGCTACAGTACAGAGAGAGGAACAGACCAGGGCATCAGCCTCTGGCCTTTACAGTACAGAGAGAGAGAACAGACCAGGGGATCAGCCTCTGGCCTTCAGGACCGCTACAGTACAGAGAGAGGAACAGACCAGGGCATCAGCCTCTGGCCTTCAGGACCGCTACAGTACAGAGAGAGGAACAGACCAGGGCATCAGCCTCTGGCCTTCAGGACCGCTACAGTACAGAGAGAGGAACAGACCAGGGCATCAGCCTCTGGCCTTCAGGACCGCTACAGTACAGAGAGAGGAACAGACCAGGGCATCAGCCTCTGGCCTTCAGGACCGCTACAGTACAGAGAGGGAACAGACCAGGGCATCAGCCTCTGGCCTTCAGGACCGCTACAGTACAGAGAGAGAAACAGACCAGGGCATCAGCCTCTGGCCTTCAGGACCGCTACAGTACAGAGAGAGGAACAGACCAGGGCATCAGCCTCTGGCCTTCAGGACCGCTACAGTACAGAGAGAGGAACAGACCAGTGAATCAGCCTCTGGCCTTCAGGACCGCTACAGTACAGAGAGAGGAACAGACCAGGGCATCAGCCTCTGGCCTTTAGGACCGCTACAGTACAGAGAGAGGAACAGACCAGGGCATCAGCCTCTGGCCTTCAGGACCGCTACAGTACAGAGAGAGGAACAGACCAGGGCATCAGCCTCTGGCCTTCAGGACCGCTACAGTACAGAGAGAGGAACAGACCAGGGCATCAGCCTCTGGCCTTTACAGTACAGAGAGAGGAACAGACCAGGGCATCAGCCTCTGGCCTTCAGGACCGCTACAGTACAGAGAGGGAACAGACCAGGGCATCAGCCTCTGGCCTTCAGGACCGCTACAGTACAGAGAGAGAACAGACCAGGGCATCAGCCTCTGGCCTTCAGGACCGCTACAGTACAGAGAGAGGAACAGACCAGGGCATCAGCCTCTGGCCTTCAGGACCGCTACAGTACGGAGAGAGGAACAGACCAGGGCATCAGCCTCTGGCCTTCAGGACCGCTACAGTACAGAGAGAGGAACAGACCAGGGCATCAGCCTCTGGCCTTTACAGTACAGAGAGAGGAACAGACCAGGGGATCAGCCTCTGGCCTTCAGGACCGCTACAGTACAGAGAGAGGAACAGACCAGGGCATCAGCCTCTGGCCTTCAGGACCGCTACAGTACAGAGAGAGGAACAGACCAGGGCATCAGCCTCTGGCCTTCAGGACCGCTACAGTACAGAGAGAGGAACAGACCAGGGCATCAGCCTCTGGCCTTCAGGACCGCTACAGTACAGAGAGAGGAACAGACCAGGGCATCAGCCTCTGGCCTTCAGGACCGCTACAGTACAGAGAGAGGAACAGACCAGGGCATCAGCCTCTGGCCTTCAGGACCGCTACAGTACAGAGAGAGGAACAGACCAGGGCATCAGCCTCTGGCCTTCAGGACCGCTACAGTACAGAGAGAGGAACAGACCAGGGCATCAGCCTCTGGCCTTCAGGACCGCTACAGTACAGTACAGACCAGAGCCTCTGGAACAGACCAGGGCATCAGCCTCTGGCCTTCAGGACCGCTACAGTACAGAGAGAAACAGACCAGGGCATCAGCCTCTGGCCTTCAGGACCGCTACAGTACAGAGAGAGGAACAGACCAGGGCATCAGCCTCTGGCCTTCAGGACCGCTACAGTACAGAGAGAGGAACAGACCAGGGCATCAGCCTCTGGCCTTCAGGACCGCTACAGTACAGAGAGAGGAACAGACCAGGGCATCAGCCTCTGGCCTTCAGGACCGCTACAGTACAGAGAGAGGAACAGACCAGGGCATCAGCCTCTGGCCTTCAGGACCGCTACAGTACAGAGAGAGGAACAGACCAGTGAATCAGCCTCTGGCCTTCAGGACCGCTACAGTACAGAGAGAGAACAGACCAGGGCATCAGCCTCTGGCCTTTAGGACCGCTACAGTACAGAGAGAGGAACAGACCAGGGCATCAGCCTCTGGCCTTCAGGACCGCTACAGTACAGAGAGAGGAACAGACCAGGGCATCAGCCTCTGGCCTTCAGGACCGCTACAGTACAGAGAGAGGAACAGACCAGGGCATCAGCCTCTGGCCTTTACAGTACAGAGAGAGGAACAGACCAGGGCATCAGCCTCTGGCCTTCAGGACCGCTACAGTACAGAGAGAGGAACAGACCAGGGCATCAGCCTCTGGCCTTCAGGACCGCTACAGTACAGAGAGAGGAACAGACCAGGGCATCAGCCTCTGGCCTTCAGGACCGCTACAGTACGGAGAGAGGAACAGACCAGGGCATCAGCCTCTGGCCTTCAGGACCGCTACAGTACAGAGAGAGGAACAGACCAGGGCATCAGCCTCTGGCCTTCAGGACCGCTACAGTACAGAGAGAGGAACAGACCAGGGCATCAGCCTCTGGCCTTTACAGTACAGAGAGAGGAACAGACCAGGGGATCAGCCTCTGGCCTTCAGGACCGCTACAGTACAGAGAGAGGAACAGACCAGGGCATCAGCCTCTGGCCTTCAGGACCGCTACAGTACAGAGAGAGGAACAGACCAGGGCATCAGCCTCTGGCCTTCAGGACCGCTACAGTACAGAGAGAGGAACAGACCAGGGCATCAGCCTCTGGCCTTCAGGACCGCTACAGTACAGAGAGAGGAACAGACCAGGGCATCAGCCTCTGGCCTTCAGGACCGCTACAGTACAGAGAGAGGAACAGACCAGGGCATCAGCCTCTGGCCTTCAGGACCGCTACAGTACAGAGAGAGGAACAGACCAGGGCATCAGCCTCTGGCCTTCAGGACCGCTACAGTACAGAGAGAGGAACAGACCAGGGCATCAGCCTCTGGCCTTCAGGACCGCTACAGTACAGAGAGAGAACAGACCAGGGCATCAGCCTCTGGCCTTCAGGACCGCTACAGTACAGAGAGAGGAACAGACCAGTGAATCAGCCTCTGGCCTTCAGGACCGCTACAGTACAGAGAGAGGAACAGACCAGGGCATCAGCCTCTGGCCTTCAGGACCGCTACAGTACAGAGAGGGAACAGACCAGGGCATCAGCCTCTGGCCTTCAGGACCGCTACAGTACAGAGAGGAACAGACCAGGGCATCAGCCTCTGGCCTTCAGGACCGCTACAGTACAGAGAGAGGAACAGACCAGGGCATCAGCCTCTGGCCTTCAGGACCGCTACAGTACAGAGAGAGGAACAGACCAGGGCATCAGCCTCTGGCCTTCAGGACCGCTCAGCAGTACAGAGAGAGGAACAGACCAGGGCATCAGCCTCTGGCCTTCAGGACCGCTACAGTACAGAGAGAGGAACAGACCAGGGCATCAGCCTCTGGCCTTCAGGACCGCTACAGTACGGAGAGAGGAACAGACCAGGGCATCAGCCTCTGGCCTTCAGGACCGCTACAGTACGGAGAGAGGAACAGACCAGGGCATCAGCCTCTGGCCTTCAGGACCGCTACAGTACAGAGAGAGGAACAGACCAGGGCATCAGCCTCTGGCCTTCAGGACCGCTACAGTACAGAGAGAGGAACAGACCAGGGCATCAGCCTCTGGCCTTCAGGACCGCTACAGTACAGAGAGGGAACAGACCAGGGCATCAGCCTCTGGCCTTCAGGACCGCTACAGTACAGAGAGAGGAACAGACCAGGGCATCAGCCTCTGGCCTTCAGGACCGCTACAGTACAGAGAGAGGAACAGACCAGGGCATCAGCCTCTGGCCTTCAGGACCGCTACAGTACAGAGAGAGAGGAACAGACCAGGGCATCAGCCTCTGGCCTTCAGGACCGCTACAGTACAGAGAGAGGAACAGACCAGGGCATCAGCCTCTGGCCTTCAGGACCGCTACAGTACAGAGAGAGGAACAGACCAGGGCATCAGCCTCTGGCCTTCAGGACCGCTACAGTACAGAGAGAGGAACAGACCAGGGCATCAGCCTCTGGCCTTCAGGACCGCTACAGTACAGAGAGGAACAGACCAGGGCATCAGCCTCTGGCCTTCAGGACCGCTACAGTACAGAGAGAGGAACAGACCAGGGCATCAGCCTCTGGCCTTCAGGACCGCTACAGTACAGAGAGAGGAACAGACCAGGGCATCAGCCTCTGGCCTTCAGGACCGCTACAGTACAGAGAGGAACAGACCAGGGCAACAGACCAGGGGCATCAGCCTCTGGCCTTCAGGACCGCTACAGTACAGAGAGAGGAACAGACCAGGGCATCAGCCTCTGGCCTTCAGGACCGCTACAGTACAGAGAGAGGAACAGACCAGGGCATCAGCCTCTGGCCTTCAGGACCGCTACAGTACAGAGAGAGGAACAGACCAGGGCATCAGCCTCTGGCCTTCAGGACCGCTACAGTACAGAGAGAGGAACAGACCAGGGCATCAGCCTCTGGCCTTCAGGACCGCTACAGTACAGAGAGGAACAGACCAGGGCATCAGCCTCTGGCCTTCAGGACCGCTACAGTACAGAGAGGAACAGACCAGGGCATCAGCCTCTGGCCTTCAGGACCGCTACAGTACAGAGAGAGAACAGACCAGGGCATCAGCCTCTGGCCTTCAGGACCGCTACAGTACAGAGAGAGGAACAGACCAGGGCATCAGCCTCTGGCCTTCAGGACCGCTACAGTACAGAGAGAGGAACAGACCAGGGCATCAGCCTCTGGCCTTCAGGACCGCTACAGTACAGAGAGAGGAACAGACCAGGGCATCAGCCTCTGGCCTTCAGGACCGCTACAGTACAGAGAGAGGAACAGACCAGGGCATCAGCCTCTGGCCTTCAGGACCGCTACAGTACAGAGAGAGGAACAGACCAGGGCATCAGCCTCTGGCCTTCAGGACCGCTACAGTACAGAGAGAGGAACAGACCAGGGCATCAGCCTCTGGCCTTCAGGACCGCTACAGTACAGAGAGGGAACAGACCAGGGCATCAGCCTCTGGCCTTCAGGACCGCTACAGTACAGAGAGAGGAACAGACCAGGGCATCAGCCTCTGGCCTTCAGGACCGCTACAGTACAGAGAGAGGAACAGACCAGGGCATCAGCCTCTGGCCTTCAGGACCGCTACAGTACAGAGAGAGGAACAGACCAGGGCATCAGCCTCTGGCCTTCAGGACCGCTACAGTACAGAGAGAGGAACAGACCAGGGCATCAGCCTCTGGCCTTCAGGACCGCTACAGTACAGAGAGAGGAACAGACCAGGGCATCAGCCTCTGGCCTTCAGGACCGCTACAGTACAGAGAGAGGAACAGACCAGGGCATCAGCCTCTGGCCTTCAGGACCGCTACAGTACAGAGAGAGGAACAGACCAGGGCATCAGCCTCTGGCCTTCAGGACCGCTACAGTACAGAGAGGAACAGACCAGGGCATCAGCCTCTGGCCTTCAGGACCGCTACAGTACAGAGAGAGGAACAGACCAGGGCATCAGCCTCTGGCCTTCAGGACCGCTACAGTACAGAGAGAGGAACAGACCAGGGCATCAGCCTCTGGCCTTCAGGACCGCTACAGTACAGAGAGAGGAACAGACCAGGGCATCAGCCTCTGGCCTTCAGGACCGCTACAGTACAGAGAGAGGAACAGACCAGGGCATCAGCCTCTGGCCTTCAGGACCGCTACAGTACAGAGAGAGGAACAGACCAGGGCATCAGCCTCTGGCCTTCAGGACCGCTACAGTACAGAGAGAGGAACAGACCAGGGCATCAGCCTCTGGCCTTCAGGACCGCTACAGTACAGAGAGAGGAACAGACCAGGGCATCAGCCTCTGGCCTTCAGGACCGCTACAGTACAGAGAGAGGAACAGACCAGGGCATCAGCCTCTGGCCTTCAGGACCGCTACAGTACAGAGAGAGGAACAGACCAGGGCATCAGCCTCTGGCCTTCAGGACCGCTACAGTACAGAGAGGAACAGACCAGGGCATCAGCCTCTGGCCTTCAGGACCGCTACAGTCAGCAGACAGTAGAGGAACAGACCAGGGCATCAGCCTCTGGCCTTCAGGACCGCTACAGTACAGAGAGAGGAACAGACCAGGGCATCAGCCTCTGGCCTTCAGGACCGCTACAGTACAGAGAGAGGAACAGACCAGGGCATCAGCCTCTGGCCTTCAGGACCGCTACAGTACAGAGAGAGGAACAGACCAGGGCATCAGCCTCTGGCCTTCAGGACCGCTACAGTACAGAGAGAGGAACAGACCAGGGCATCAGCCTCTGGCCTTCAGGACCGCTACAGTACAGAGAGAGGAACAGACCAGGGCATCAGCCTCTGGCCTTCAGGACCGCTACAGTACAGAGAGAGGAACAGACCAGGGCATCAGCCTCTGGCCTTCAGGACCGCTACAGTACAGAGAGGAACAGACCAGGGCATCAGCCTCTGGCCTTCAGGACCGCTACAGTACAGAGAGAGGAACAGACCAGGGCATCAGCCTCTGGCCTTCAGGACCGCTACAGTACAGAGAGAGGAACAGACCAGGGCATCAGCCTCTGGCCTTCAGGACCGCTACAGTACAGAGAGGGAACAGACCAGGGCATCAGCCTCTGGCCTTCAGGACCGCTACAGTACAGAGAGAGGAACAGACCAGGGCATCAGCCTCTGGCCTTCAGGACCGCTACAGTACAGAGAGAGAACAGACCAGGGCATCAGCCTCTGGCCTTCAGGACCGCTACAGTACAGAGAGGAACAGACCAGGGCATCAGCCTCTGGCCTTCAGGACCGCTACAGTACAGAGAGGAACAGACCAGGGCATCAGCCTCTGGCCTTCAGGACCGCTACAGTACAGAGAGAGGAACAGACCAGGGCATCAGCCTCTGGCCTTCAGGACCGCTACAGTACAGAGAGAGGAACAGACCAGGGCATCAGCCTCTGGCCTTCAGGACCGCTACAGTACAGAGAGAGGAACAGACCAGGGCATCAGCCTCTGGCCTTCAGGACCGCTACAGTACAGAGAGAGGAACAGACCAGGAATCAGCCTCTGGCCTTCAGGACCGCTACAGTACAGAGAGAGGAACAGACCAGGGCATCAGCCTCTGGCCTTCAGGACCGCTACAGTACAGAGAGAGAACAGACCAGGGCATCAGCCTCTGGCCTTCAGGACCGCTACAGTACAGAGAGAGGAACAGACCAGGGCATCAGCCTCTGGCCTTCAGGACCGCTACAGTACAGAGAGAGGAACAGACCAGGGCATCAGCCTCTGGCCTTTACCGCATCAGCAGTACAGAGAGAGGAACAGACCAGGGCATCAGCCTCTGGCCTTCAGGACCGCTACAGTACAGAGAGAGGAACAGACCAGGGCATCAGCCTCTGGCCTTCAGGACCGCTACAGTACAGAGAGAGGAACAGACCAGGGCATCAGCCTCTGGCCTTCAGGACCGCTACAGTACAGAGAGAGGAACAGACCAGGGCATCAGCCTCTGGCCTTCAGGACCGCTACAGTACAGAGAGAGGAACAGACCAGGGCATCAGCCTCTGGCCTTCAGGACCGCTACAGTACAGAGAGAGGAACAGACCAGGGCATCAGCCTCTGGCCTTCAGGACCGCTACAGTACAGAGAGAGGAACAGACCAGGGCATCAGCCTCTGGCCTTCAGGACCGCTACAGTACAGAGAGAGGAACAGACCAGGGCATCAGCCTCTGGCCTTCAGGACCGCTACAGTACAGAGAGAGGAACAGACCAGGGCATCAGCCTCCTGGCCTTCAGGAACAGACCAGGGCATCACCTCTGGCCTACAGAGAGAGGAACAGACCAGGGCATCAGCCTCTGGCCTTCAGGACCGCTACAGTACAGAGAGAGGAACAGACCAGGGCATCAGCCTCTGGCCTTCAGGACCGCTACAGTACAGAGAGAGGAACAGACCAGGGCATCAGCCTCTGGCCTTCAGGACCGCTACAGTACAGAGAGAGGAACAGACCAGGGCATCAGCCTCTGGCCTTCAGGACCGCTACAGTACAGAGAGAGGAACAGACCAGGGCATCAGCCTCTGGCCTTCAGGACCGCTACAGTACAGAGAGAGGAACAGACCAGGGCATCAGCCTCTGGCCTTCAGGACCGCTACAGTACAGAGAGAGGAACAGACCAGGGCATCAGCCTCTGTCCTTCAGGACCGCTACAGTACAGAGAGAGGAACAGACCAGGGCATCAGCCTCTGGCCTTCAGGACCGCTACAGTACAGAGAGAGGAACAGACCAGGGCATCAGCCTCTGGCCTTCAGGACCGCTACAGTACAGAGAGAGGAACAGACCAGGGCATCAGCCTCTGGCCTTCAGGACCGCTACAGTACAGAGAGAGGAACAGACCAGTGAATCAGCCTCTGGCCTTCAGGACCGCTACAGTACAGAGAGAGAACAGACCAGGGCATCAGCCTCTGGCCTTCAGGACCGCTACAGTACAGAGAGAGGAACAGACCAGGGCATCAGCCTCTGGCCTTCAGGACCGCTACAGTACAGAGAGAGGAACAGACCAGGGCATCAGCCTCTGGCCTTCAGGACCGCTACAGTACAGAGAGAGGAACAGACCAGGGCATCAGCCTCTGGCCTTCAGGACCGCTACAGTACAGAGAGAGGAACAGACCAGGGCATCAGCCTCTGGCCTTCAGGACCGCTACAGTACAGAGAGAGGAACAGACCAGGGCATCAGCCTCTGGCCTTTACAGTACAGAGAGAGGAACAGACCAGGGCATCAGCCTCTGGCCTTCAGGACCGCTACAGTACAGAGAGAGGAACAGACCAGGGCATCAGCCTCTGGCCTTCAGGACCGCTACAGTACAGAGAGAGGAACAGACCAGGGCATCAGCCTCTGGCCTTCAGGACCGCTACAGTACGGAGAGAGGAACAGACCAGGGCATCAGCCTCTGGCCTTCAGGACCGCTACAGTACAGAGAGAGGAACAGACCAGGGCATCAGCCTCTGGCCTTCAGGACCGCTACAGTACAGAGAGAGGAACAGACCAGGGCATCAGCCTCTGGCCTTTACAGTACAGAGAGAGAACAGACCAGGGGATCAGCCTCTGGCCTTCAGGACCGCTACAGTACAGAGAGAGGAACAGACCAGGGCATCAGCCTCTGGCCTTCAGGACCGCTACAGTACAGAGAGGAACAGACCAGGGCATCAGCCTCTGGCCTTCAGGACCGCTACAGTACAGAGAGAGGAACAGACCAGGGCATCAGCCTCTGGCCTTCAGGACCGCTATAGTACAGAGAGAGGAACAGACCAGGGCATCAGCCTCTGGCCTTCAGGACCGCTACAGTACAGAGAGAGGAACAGACCGGGGCATCAGCCTCTGGCCTTCAGGACCGCTACAGTACAGAGAGAGGAACAGACCAGGGCATCAGCCTCTGTCCTTCAGGACCGCTACAGTACAGAGAGGAACAGACCAGGGCATCAGCCTCTGGCCTTCAGGACCGCTACAGTACAGAGAGAGGAACAGACCAGGGCATCAGCCTCTGGCCTTCAGGACCGCTACAGTACAGAGAGAGGAACAGACCAGGGCATCAGCCTCTGGCCTTCATGACCGCTACAGTACAGAGAGAGGAACAGACCAGTGAATCAGCCTCTGGCCTTCAGGACCGCTACAGTACAGAGAGAAGAACAGACCAGGGCATCAGCCTCTGGCCTTCAGGACCGCTACAGTACAGAGAGAGGAACAGACCAGTGAATCAGCCTCTGGCCTTCAGGACCGCTACAGTACAGAGAGAGGAACAGACCAGGGCATCAGCCTCTGGCCTTTAGGACCGCTACAGTACAGAGAGAGGAACAGACCAGGGCATCAGCCTCTGGCCTTCAGGACCGCTACAGTACAGAGAGAGGAACAGACCAGGGCATCAGCCTCTGGCCTTCAGGACCGCTACAGTACAGAGAGAGGAACAGACCAGGGCATCAGCCTCTGGCCTTTACAGTACAGAGGAGGAACAGACCAGGGCATCAGCCTCTGGCCTTCAGGACCGCTACAGTACAGAGAGGAACAGACCAGGGCATCAGCCTCTGGCCTTCAGGACCGCTACAGTACAGAGAGAGGAACAGACCAGGGCATCAGCCTCTGGCCTTCAGGACCGCTACAGTACGGAGAGAGAACAGACCAGGGCATCAGCCTCTGGCCTTCAGGACCGCTACAGTACAGAGAGAGGAACAGACCAGGGCATCAGCCTCTGGCCTTCAGGACCGCTACAGTACAGAGAGAGGAACAGACCAGGGCATCAGCCTCTGGCCTTTACAGTACAGAGAGGGAACAGACCAGGGGATCAGCCTCTGGCCTTCAGGACCGCTACAGTACAGAGAGAGGAACAGACCAGGGCATCAGCCTCTGGCCTTCAGGACCGCTACAGTACAGAGAGAGGAACAGACCAGGGCATCAGCCTCTGGCCTTCAGGACCGCTACAGTACAGAGAGAGGAACAGACCAGGGCATCAGCCTCTGGCCTTCAGGACCGCTATAGTACAGAGAGAGGAACAGACCAGGGCATCAGCCTCTGGCCTTCAGGACCGCTACAGTACAGAGAGAGGAACAGACCGGGGCATCAGCCTCTGGCCTTCAGGACCGCTACAGTACAGAGAGGGAACAGACCAGGGCATCAGCCTCTGGCCTTCAGGACCGCTACAGTACAGAGAGAGGAACAGACCAGTGAATCAGCCTCTGGCCTTCAGGACCGCTACAGTACAGAGAGAAGAACAGACCAGGGCATCAGCCTCTGGCCTTCAGGACCGCTACAGTACAGAGAGAGGAACAGACCAGTGAATCAGCCTCTGGCCTTCAGGACCGCTACAGTACAGAGAGAGGAACAGACCAGGGCATCAGCCTCTGGCCTTTAGGACCGCTACAGTACAGAGAGAGAACAGACCAGGGCATCAGCCTCTGGCCTTCAGGACCGCTACAGTACAGAGAGAGGAACAGACCAGGGCATCAGCCTCTGGCCTTCAGGACCGCTACAGTACAGAGAGGAACAGACCAGGGCATCAGCCTCTGGCCTTTACAGTACAGAGAGGAACAGACCAGGGGATCAGCCTCTGACCTTCAGGACCGCTACAGTACAGAGAGGAACAGACCAGGGCATCAGCCTCTGGCCTTCAGGACCGCTACAGTACAGAGAGAGGAACAGACCAGGGCATCAGCCTCTGGCCTTCAGGACCGCTACAGTACAGAGAGAGGAACAGACCAGGGCATCAGCCTCTGGCCTTCAGGACCGCTACAGTACAGAGAGAGGAACAGACCAGGGCATCAGCCTCTGGCCTTCAGGACCGCTACAGTACAGAGAGAGGAACAGACCAGGGCATCAGCCTCTGGCCTTCAGGACCGCTACAGTACAGAGAGGAACAGACCAGGGCATCAGCCTCTGGCCTTCAGGACCGCTACAGTACAGAGAGAGAACAGACCAGGGCATCAGCCTCTGGCCTTCAGGACCGCTACAGTACGGAGAGGAACAGACCAGGGCATCAGCCTCTGGCCTTCAGGACCGCTACAGTACAGAGAGAGAACAGACCAGGGCATCAGCCTCTGGCCTTCAGGACCGCTACAGTACAGAGAGAGGAACAGACCAGGGCATCAGCCTCTGGCCTTCAGGACCGCTACAGTACAGAGAGAGGAACAGACCAGGGCATCAGCCTCTGGCCTTCAGGACCGCTACAGTACAGAGAGAGGAACAGACCAGGGCATCAGCCTCTGGCCTTCAGGACCGCTACAGTACAGAGAGAGGAACAGACCAGGGCATCAGCCTCTGGCCTTCAGGACCGCTACAGTACAGAGAGAGGAACAGACCAGGGCATCAGCCTCTGGCCTTCAGGACCGCTACAGTACAGAGAGAGGAACAGACCAGGGCATCAGCCTCTGGCCTTCAGGACCGCTACAGTACAGAGAGAGGAACAGACCAGGACATCAGCCTCTGGCCTTTACAGTACAGAGAGAGGAACAGACCAGGGGATCAGCCTCTGGCCTTCAGGACCGCTACAGTACAGAGAGGAACAGACCAGGGCATCAGCCTCTGGACTTCAGGACCGCTACAGTACAGAGAGGGAACAGACCAGGGCATCAGCCTCTGGCCTTCAGGACCGCTACAGTACAGAGAGAGGAACAGACCAGGGCATCAGCCTCTGGCCTTCAGGACCGCTACAGTACAGAGAGAGGAACAGACCAGGGCATCAGCCTCTGGCCTTCAGGACCGCTACAGTACAGAGAGAGGAACAGACCAGGGTATCAGCCTCTGGCCTTCAGGACCGCTACAGTACAGAGAGGGAACAGACCAGGGCATCAGCCTCTGGCCTTCAGGACCGCTACAGTACAGAGAGAGGAACAGACCAGGGCATCAGCCTCTGGCCTTCAGGACCGCTACAGTACAGAGAGAGGAACAGACCAGGGGATCAGCCTCTGGCCTCCAGGACCGCTACAGTACAGAGAGAGGCACAGTGTGTGTTTATTGCTTCGCTGTGTAAATGAATAATTTTGATGGGGGAAATGTTTGTGTAGAAACAGCCAGGCTTCTAGATACTCCAATAATTGTGTTGTCTGACACACAGCTGGTGCACAATGCTAACTCCTAATTCTTACAAATGTTTTAATCAACTTTCTCTTTGAAAAAGCTCCAAGACTTTGAAATGCATAACCCTTCCTCTCCCCCTCTCCTCTGTTTGGTGACTGAATGATCAATGAGGGCGTTTGCCGAGCACTGTCCCGAGCTGCAGTTTCATGGGCTGTTCTGTGATATCACTGGGAGTCATCCATCGTACTGAGGTGAGTAGACTTCACAAAATGGCAGACGTGTATGTGTGCTGATGAAGCTGTGGAAATAATATTCTCCAATGTTTGTTGTTGTTTTTCTTTTAAATTGTCAAGCAGGCTGTTTTTGGAGAACACCTGGCTCAATTAGTGTTGAATAAGTAAATACATTACCTGAATGTCTAGGAAATAATTTGTCCGTAAAAACACATTTTTATATTTAGAAATGAACAGTTATACACCGATGTGTTTTTCCAGGAAGGCTTGCAACTTCCCGAAACACAGTTTAACTACAGGACTGAGTGTTTTTGTAACTTTCAAAGTTAACTTTAAATCTCCTGAAAGCTTAATGAGATGAATCCTAATACAACACCCTGCGGTTTGACTATTACCATGCTAATGAGAAGGGCTTCATGGTTAAAGATATCCATAACACACACACACACACTGAATGGAACCTATCAGCTAATTCTGTGTTTTCTGTTTCAGTACTACTATTTCCTCTTCTCCACCTGTAATGAATTAATCTGTGTGTGTGTTGATGTGTGTGTGTTGGTGCGTGTGTGTGTGTTGGTGCGTGTGTGTGTGTGTTGGTGCGTGTGTGTGTGTGTTGATGTGTGTGTGTGTTTGTGTGTGTGTGTGCGTGCGTGAATGTGTGTTGATGTGTGTGTGTTGATGTGTGTGTGTGTGTTGGTGTGTGTGTGTGCTTGTGCGTGTGTGTGTTGGTGTGTGTGTGTTTGTGCTTGTGTGTGTGTTGGTGTGTGTGTGTGTGTTGATGTGTTGGTGCGTGTGTTTGTGCGTGTGTGTTGTGTGTGTGTTGGTGTCTGTATTGGTGTGTTGGTGCGTGTGTGTTGGTGTTTTGGTGCGTGTGTGTGTTGGTTTGTGTGTCTGTCTGTGTTGGTGCATGTGTGTGCGCCTTCTCAAATGCAATTACACGTATGTTAATGAGAGGAGAAGCCCGATGCTGTGCCTCATTATTAGATTAAACAGCAGATTCATTTATTTTCATGGTCTGACCGATCAACCGAGATGTTTTGGTTTGACCTTCGCCACGCTGCTTTAGCGAAATATAATGATGCCAACAATTCATTATCATATTAGCATAGGCCCTACCTGCAGGTAATTGGGGGAAGTGAACCCACACTAGATAAGTGAACATTATCCCTGTGTGTTGATTGATACTCTTCATTAGAAAATCAGGTATAGGTAAGCCAACAGGAGGTGCAGTATCTGTGTATGGGTGTGTGTCACCTTACTCCCCAGTTCACTGGTCTCACCCCAGCACCATAGTAACTCCCTGTCTGTCTCGCTCTGTCTGTCTCCCCTCTCTGTCTCTCTCTGTCTCTCTCTGTCCGTCTCCCCTCTCTGTCTCACACTGTCTCGCTCTGTCCGTCTCCCCTCTCTGTCTCTCTCTGTCCATCGTCTCTCTCTGTCTCTCTCCGTCCGTCTCCCCTCTCTGTCTCTCTATGTCCATCGTCTCTCTCTGTCTCTCTCTGTCCCTCTCCCCTCTCTGTCTCTCTCTGTCCGTCTCCCCTCTCTCTCTCACACTGTCTCGCTCTGTCCGTCTCCCCTCTCTGTCTCTCTCTGTCCATCGTCTCTCTCTGTCTCTCTCCATCTGTCTCCCCTCTCTGTCTCTCTCTGTCCCTCTCCCCTCTCTGTCTCCCTCTGTCCGTCTCCCCTCTCTGTCTCACACTGTCTCGCTCTGTCTGTCTCCCCTCCCCTCTCTGTCTCTCTCTGTCCGTCTCCCCTCTCTGTCTCCCTCTGTCCGTCTCCCCTCTCTGTTTCACACTGTTTCGCTCTGTCCGTCTCCCCTCTCTGTCTGTCTCTCTCTCTGTCTCTCTTTGTCCGTCTCCCCTCTCTGTCTCTCTCTGTCTGTCTCTCTCTGTCTCTCTCTGTCCGTCTCCCCTCTCTGTCTCTCTCTGTCCATCTCCCCTCTCTGTCTATCTCTGTCCGTCTCCCATCTCTGTCTCTCTCTGTTCGCCTCCACCTCTCTCTCCTTCCTTTTTTCTCTCTCTCTCCCTCTCTGTTTCTCTCTGTATCTCTCTGTCGGTCTCCCCTCGACGTCTCTCTGACTAATCTGCTGTGGTAATTTATCTGCGTTTAGACTTTAATTCCCCGTCTCATTCAGGCTCGTTCAGTAGACATCGGAAATATTCCTTTGCTTGGAATCGTTGCATTTCTTATGACTCAGAGGACCTCTTCCCTCGTTCCATCTCTCCCCTCTCCTGGCTCGTTCTGTCTTTTTCACACTCGTTCCTATCAGTGACGCTCTTCCTAACGCTCCCGAGTTATCAGGACAAATTCGTTACTTCTCTCCTATTGGTCTCTATTAATTTACCTTTAATAGTCTTTTTAGCCACTTCTGAGAAATTATCTTGCGAGCGGGAATCAATTTAAGCAGACTTTTTATCAGGTGAGCTGACAATTCATGTAGCTCATCACAAGGGTTTAGAGTAGAATAGAATGTTAAGTGAAATTTAAGCGAAATCTGTGAACTATGCTCCATTTGGATACCAATGTCTTGTGGTGAGCAGCATTTCAGGGCCATGGGAACTTCATCTGTGTTAACACTGTATTGTGACGTACAACCTTGTTCCTTGTTTAGTTGACAGAGCTTGTGTAGTATCAATGATTATGTTGATGTTGGTTGTCATATGCCAAGGCATGGTAATGCATACAGGATACGTTTTTTTGGTGTGTGGGTTCGTTTGTGTGTTCGTTTGTGTGTATGTGTGTTTGTTTGTGTGTATGTGTGTTTGTGTGTTTGTTTGTGTGTATGTGTGTTTGTGTGTTTGTTTGTGTGTTGTGTGATGGTTTGTGTGTTGTTTATGTGTATGTGTGTTTGATTGTGTGTACGTGTGTTTGTTTGTGTGTATGTGTGTTTGTTTCTGTATGTGTATGTGTGTTTGTTTGTGTGTATGTCTGTTTGTGTGTATGTGGGTTTGTTTATGTGTATGTGTGTTCGTATGTGTGTTGTGTGATGGTTTTTGTGTTGTTTGTGTGTATGTGTGTTTTTGTGTGTGTATGTGTGTTTGTTTGTGTTCATGTGTGTTTGTTTGTGTTTATGTGTGTTAGTTTGTGTGTATGTGTTTGAGTTTGCGTGTGTGTGTGTTTGTTTGTGTGTTGTGCGATGGTTTGTGTGTATGTGTGCTTGTTTGTGTGTATGTGTGTTTGTGTGTATGTGTGTTTGAATGTGTGTTTGTTTGGGTGTATGTATGTATGTGTGTTCGTTTGTGTGTATGTGTGTATGTGTGTTTGTTTATGTGTGTGTAATGGTTTGTGTGTATGTGTGCTGAGACGCAGTGAGACCGTCTGTCTGTCTGTCTGTCTGTCTGTCTGTCTGTCTGTCTGTCTGTCTGTCTGTCTGTCTGTCTGTCTGTCTGTCAAACACACTGCATTCATTTGGAAGTCACTAAATGTTATGATTTTTATGAATAATGACTAAATGATGTATAAATTTAACATAAGAAAGGAATGTATGTTTGTCGAAAGAGAACGAAGGAAGGTATTGACCTATGTTTGAACCGACCTGGCTGTAACTCTGGGGAGATAAGATAGGACAGGGAGAGCCCCTCCAGAGCTCTCGTATCTGGGGGAGACTGGAACTGTCAGCTGAGTGGTAATAAACTGTGGTGAGACTCATGAGAAAATCCCTATGTTGGTGTGTATGTATGTGTGTAGAGTATGAGAAAGTTATAAAAGGAATGTTTTTGTATATGTACAGTAGCGCTCTCGTAAATAAACCTTGCTGACTAAGGTAGACTGGCCTCTGACTGTTTCATTTGAATAAGAACCTTACAAATTCTTAGTAACAGACAGAGTATTTTAATTGAAGTTCAGTTCATGAACATTGAGAACAAAATTCTCATAACACTAACTCAAGGCTGTCCGTATCAAACTCAGTCAGAGTGGTGTTCAGGACCAGAAAGCCTTCACTCTGCTGCCTTAGATGTCTCAGTGATGGGCTCCACTTTCCCCACAACGGCCTCATATTTGAACTGGGACTATAAACCAAAAATAATGTCTCAGTGATGGGCTCCACTTTCCCCACAACGGCCTCATATTTGAACTGGGACTATAAACCAAAAATAATGTCTCAGTGATGGGCTCCACTTTCCCCACAACGGCCTCATATTTGAACTGGGACTATAAACCAAAAAGAATGTCTCAGTGATGGGCTCCACTTTCCCCACAATGGCCTCATATTAGAGCTGGAAAGATAAACCGAAAATATTGTCTCAATGATGAGCTTCACTTTCCCCACAATTGCCTCATATTAGAGCTGGGACGAAAAACTGAAAATAACCAACCATTTATCGAGGACATATTTCTGATATCGATAATAACCATCAGCAGCCAGTTTACTAGAGGAATGTGAAATTTGAAAGGAAATAGTCCTAAGCCTGCTAATATGGCTATTGCTAACAGGACAATCGAATCCCGGAGCTGACAAGGTAAAATTCTGTCGTTCTGCCCCTGAACAGCAGTTAACCTACTGTTCTCTGGTAGGCTGTCATTCTAAATAAGAATTTGTTCTTAAACTACTACTGTGTTCATTGTTATACATTTTTTTAAACCTTTATTTAACTAGGCAAGTCAGTTATTAAGGACACAGCAACTGATTTTTTACCTTGGAACCTTAGTGTAACAGTATAATTTTAAACCGTCCCCTCGCCCATACCCGGGCGCGAACCAGGGACCTTCTGCACACATCAACAGCAGTCACCCACGAAGCATCGTTACCCATCGCTCCACAAAAGCCGTGGCTCTTGCAGAGCAAGGGGAACTACTACTTCAAGGTCTCAGAGCAAGTGACGCAACCAATTGAAACGCTATTTAGCACGCACCGCTAACTAAGCTAGCCGTTTCACATCCGTTACACTCACCCCCCTTTTGACCTTCCTCCTTTTTCCGCAGCAACCAGTAATCCGGGTCAACAGCATCAATGTAACAGTATAATTTTAAACCGTCCCCTCGCCCATACTCGGGCGCGAACCAGGGACCTTCTGCACATATCGACAACAGTCACCCTCGAAGCATCGTTACCCATCGCTCCACAAATGCCGCGGCTCTTGCAGAGCAAGGGGAACTACTACTTCAAGGTCTCAGAGCAAGTGACGCAACCGATTGAAACGCTATTTAGCGCGCACCGCTAACTAAGCTAGCCGTTTCACATCCGTTACATTAGAACCAGGGACTTTTTGGTTACTGGCCCAATGCTATAACCACAAGCCTACCTGCCTCCTCACATATCACATCAGTCTCACATAAGCCTCCCCAGTGCTGCAGAATGTGGAGTGTGGAATGTCTTTGTGTGTGAGACTTTGTGCCTTCAGGAAAGTCAGAGCCAGAGACAAAACAAAAGGTCTAATTCTAGAATGTGACAGAAAGGAGACATGCTGGAGACAATAATAGATGTCCTTTTGTTTTGAGAGGACGCGTCTCTGGTAGTAATTTGAGCCTTGAAAGAAAAGTGAGTCGGCCCATCAAAGAACATTTAGGCTGAGCGATGGTTGGTGAGGAGGAGATTTTACGGTTCTGTTACAGCCTCATAATATTCTGGTATTTATTAAGAAATGTGGTAACAATGGGCAGGTTCTGGTGCTTGATTGACTCACAATTTATTTAATTAACTGGAATTGTGTGTGTGTATGTGTTAGAGAGGGAAACAGAGGCACACACACACACAAAGAAAAAGACTGTTAGGCAGGAAGGCATCCACGCATGTAGGACTCCCCTTTTATAGGGATGGTGGAAGCCTCTGGTCCCTTCTCCGGGCCTGGCTCCTCCACGAGGGGGCAAAGGTGCCCTGAGTTGAAACTTGTGCCCCCTCAGTTTTGGTTTTATATCCCTATAAAAAATTGCTAAAAAGTTCAAATGATTGACTGACAGGTTGACGCAAAATCTGTTTCTCCACTGCGCTGGGGGCTATTCCGGGGTATTGAAGCGATTGGGTCGGTTAGGAATAACTCCTTTGGGTTTCCATAAAAGCCGGGAAAAATGCTCCGTACAAATATTTGGTTTTGATTTATAAGGGCGGGTCAAGTTTACCGTTGAAGCTGCTTCAGTCAACTCTACCTCAAGCCCAACAACTACATAGTTTAGTTAGCTTCTTAGCTAGCTGTAAAAAGCGTTATTAGCCTTAGCCTATTTAGCTTGCTGTAAAAAGCGTTATTAGCCTTAGCCTATTTAGCTAGCTGTAAAAAGCATTATTAGCCTTAGCCTATTTAGCTAGCTGTAAAAAGCGTTATTAGCCTTAGCCTATTTAGCTAGCTCGAACCAGTTAATCTGCCACGATGGATATCAGAAATGTGTTTTTTTTTTTCACATGATTTTAGCCCCTTATTTTGGGCACTAAACAGTCTGCACACAGTGCATTCGGAAAGTGTTTCAGACCCCTTGACTTTTTCCACATTTTGTTACATGACAGTCTTATTCTAAAATGGATTAAATTGTTTTTTTTCCCATCACCAATCTACACACAATACCCCATAATGACAAAGTAAAAAATATTTTTGGGATGTCTCATGCTGACAATCACCACTCTAGCTCTGTCACCTTTCACAGCAGATGTGGTGGATTGAGACTTATCCAATGCAAAAAACATATCTCTAGTTTAAACTGCAGATTGAATTTATTATGCCAATTACATTTCCACGGGGGCGTTGACTTCGACCTTGGGAGGATCTTACAAGAAGATTTTGGGGAGAATGGAATGATCGATTACTCAGAATGTTCCTCAGAGCATCAAGGAGGCTGCAACTCTTCTGAAAAGGTAAGAAATAATCTAGCTGGTTGGTTTTTGTAAACATATTGGTGATATAGCCAATGGCATCATTTCAGCAGAAACCTAGAGTACGGGATGGCAAAGTGACTTCCTTAGCCAACAGCCTAGATTTTCAACGACCATCCTTTAGTGTGTAGGGTGCTGTCCATGGTGCTGAAAGAGTGAAGATTTTGCGCCAACCTGTCACTTCTTGGTCAAAAGCACTCAATGGACCCAATGGAACTTCATGTGTATTGTGGTATAGCGTGATATAAGCAGAATTCAAGATAATTCCAATGCAAGAACCTCCCCCAAAATTCAGCCCCCTCACCTATTTCAACTGTCCCTTTTAGTCACTTTATCCTGGTGCCTGGTCTGACTGGAACAGACAAATACATAATAAAAGTGAGCCCTGCAAGCCAACCCTTCACTCAAAGATAGCCCCAGAACACACACAGGATTGGGAGGGGAGGGAGGGGAGAGGGAGGGGAAACGCGAGGGAGGGAGGGAGGGGAGGGGAGAGGGAACGAGGTAGGGGAGAGTGGAGGGGGAGGTGAGGTGAGGTGGAGAGGGTGAGGAAAAGAAGAGAAGAAAGATGTGATGAATAATAATAATTGTATTCTCAGCCATGGGGTGGAGAGGGAGAATGATGTAGCAACAGGGTAAATGGAGAATGCATCATTTTGTGATGCTTCAAGAACAATAATCCATTCTGTCGTCCATCCTGGGGATTGAGGAAAGAGGTGGTGTGGAGAGAGAGTGAGGGTGGGTGTGTTTGCATTCATAGGGGAGTGCTGCTAAGTTAGAATATGCATAATACACAAGGTATGATTTCAATCCAAGCTTTGGTTTAGTTTCCCTGGCACTGTTTCCACATGCTAACGTTTTAGCATTTGTGGCACGAATCCCATTCAGGTCAAAATAATATGAAAGTATCTCAAATTGATTGTGAAGCTCAATATCAGTCCCATGACTTCAATGGGATTTGTGACACAAATGCAAAAAATGTATGTGGAAACTAAATCAAAGCATGGATTGCTGTCATACCTTGTCCAGAGACTCGTTACAGTGTAAGGAAACCAAATGTCAATTAGTAATTTGAGGGATAATTTGAGGGATCCCTTTGATGGGATAACAGTATCCCTTCAAGGGTTAAATATATTGTATTACCATATCTTCTCTGGCCTGTGAGCCAGATGGGGAATAAGCTCTATCCAGCACTACGACTGACTGACTCAGGAATGAGTAAAGTGGGAGTGCAGAGGGTGTATGTGTTTTGTGTGTGTGTTATTTTGTGTGTTTGTGTGTGTGATGAGGGGGGTTATTGTATGGTATGTGGGTGCAGGGGTTGGGTTTGTGGTGATTGTTTATTTCATCATGTTTGTGTGTGTTTGTGTGTGTGTACAGAACGAGACCTATCTCTATTTGTGACGTTATGTATCTGTATAGTCTGTCAGTGGGTGGGACGATTTGAGACTGAGTGATGTCTCCTCCTGTTAAGCCTAGGGGCCTCATTTATAATCGTAGCGGAAATTTCACTCTAAATTTCTGCTTGCGCCTTTTCTGATAAGTCTGCGCACGTACAAACCTATTGAGATTCATGAACTTTGCACCCGCCACACATACGCATGTTTTCCGTTATAAATCTGGCCTTGTCGCAAACACCCTTTTATGGTGACTATTAGCATTAGGCCACGGCATGTACAAGATGAATTGTTGTTCAATATTTCGTTTATCAGTAGATTATTGGGTTTCTATGTCCTGCCGTGGTATAGGGCTCCCGAGTGACGCAGCGGTCTATGGCCCTGCGTCTCAGTGTAAGAGGCGTCACTACATTCCCTGGTTTGAATCCAGGCTGTATCACATCCGGCCATGATTGGGAGTCCCATAGGGCGGTGCACAATTGGCCCAGCGTCGTCCGTGTTTGGCTGGGGAAGGCCATCATTGTAAATAATAATTTGTTCTTAAACTGACTTGCCTAGTTAAATAAAGGTTACATCTCAAAATAGGGCTACTTAATGTTAGAGCCCTCACATCCAAGGCAGTTCAAGTCAATTAACTAATCACTGATTGTCACGTCTAGACCTTAGTTCCTTTTTTATGTCTCTGTTTTAGCTTGGTCAGAGCGTGAGTTGGGGTGGGCATTCAATGTTTTTGTTCTATGTGTTGTATTTCTGCTTTTGGCCTGGTATTGTTCCCAGTCAGAGGCAGCTGTCAATCGTTGTCTCTGATTGAGAACCATACTTAGGTAGCCTGTGTTCCCACTATGATTTGTGGGTAGTTGTTTTCTGTTTAGTGTATGTCACCTTACAGAACTGTTTAGTTTCTTCCATTTCACTTTGTTATTTTGTTTTGTGTGTTCCGTCTAATAAATTAACATGGACACTTACCACGCTGCATATTGGTCCGATATTTCCTACTCCTCAGATGACGAAGAGATTTGTTACAGAACTACCCACCACAACCGGACCAAGCAGCATGGTAACCATTCCCCTCCCATCCGGCCCCACATCACACTAGAGGCTTCATTCCACGTTCTATTGACTGTTGACATCTAATGGAAGGCGTAGGACATGCGAACAGATCCATATCTTATTGGGATGTGAATAGGCGATGAATTGAAAATCAACCAGCCCCAGAATTTCCACTTCCTGTTTGGAAGTTTGCCTGTCCTATGAGTTCTGTTATACTCACAGACATAATTCAAACAGTTTTAGAAACTTCAGAGTGTTTCATATCCAATAGTAATAATAATATGCATATATTAGCATCTGGGACAGAGTAGGAGGCAGTTCACTATGGGCACGCAATTCATCCAAAGTGAAAATGCTGCCCCCTATCCCTAAAAGGTTATTAATTAACTAAAAAACAGCAGTGATAAATTAATGAACTTCTTTGACGAAAAGATCACGATCATTAGAAAGAAATTTACGGACTCCTCTTTAAATTAGTGTATTCCTCCAAAGGATTAAGGGAGACACTCAAGTTTTTAAATATTAGATCTCTTGACACATTGATGAAAATAATCATGGCCTCTAAACCGTCAAGCTGCATACTGGACCCTATTCCAACTAAACTACTGAAAGAGCTGGTTCCTGTGCTTGGCCCTCCTATGTTGAACATAATAAACACCTCTCTATTCACTGGATGTGTACCAACCTGGATGTGTACCAACCTCACTAAGTGGCACTAAATTAACTTTTAATGGCTCTGCATCTATCCTCATGCTCCTAGACCTTAGTGATGCTTTTGAATCCACCCGATCACCACAATCTTTCGGAGAGATTGGCAACCCAAATTGGTCTAAGTGGGCAAGTTCTGGTCTGGTTTAGATATTATCTGTTGGAAAGATATCAGTTTGTCACTGTAGATGGTTTGTCCTCTGACAAATCAAATGTAAATGTTGGTGTTCTTCAAGGCTCCCGTTTTAGGACCACTATTGTTTTCACAATATATTTTTCCTCTTCGTGATGTCATTCGGAAACATAATGCTAACTTTCACTGCTATGCGGACGACACACAGCTGTACATTTAGATGAAACATGGTGAAGCCCCAAAATTGCCCTCCCAGGAAGCCTGTGTTTCAGACATAAGGAAGTGGATGTCGGAAATGTTCTACTTTTAAACTCGGACAAAACAGAGATGCTTGTTCTAGGTCCCAAGAAACAAAGAGATCTTCTGTTGAATCTGACAATTAATCTTGATGGTTGTACAGTCTTCTCAAATAAAGCTGTGAAGAACCTCGCCGTTACTCTGGACACTGATCTCTCTTTTGATGAACATATCAAGTCTGTTTCTTGGACAGCTTTTTTACATCTACGTAACATTGCAAAAATGATGCAGAAAAATGTACCATGCTTTTGTCACTTCTAGGTTAGACTACTGCAATAATCTACTTTCCGGCTAACCAGATGAAGTAAAAAATAACTTCAGTTAGTGCTAAACATGGCTGCTGGAATCTCGACTAGAACCAAAAAATGTGATCATATTACTCAAGTGCTAGCCTCTCTACACTGTTAAGGCACGGGCTGATATCAAGGTTTTACTGCTAACCTACAAAGCATTACATGGGTGTAATGATCATCTGTGGTGGAAGAAGGTGAGAACCAAAGCGCAGCGTGGTAAGTGTTCATATTTTTTATTAAATAACTGAACACTGAACAAAACAATAAACGTCAAATGAACAGTCCCGTAAGGTGAATGGAAAAAAACACTAAACAAGAAATAATCACCCACCAAAAACAGGTGGGAAAAGTCTACCTAAATATTATTTTCAATTAGAGACAACGAACGACACCTGCCTCTGATTGAGAACCATACCAGGCCAAACACAAAACCACAACATAGAAAAAAAACATAGACAACCCACCCCAACTCACGCCCTGACCAAACTAAAACAAAGACATAACAAAGGAACTAAGGTCAGAACGTGGCAATGGGGGGGCTTGCTCCTACATATCTTTCTGATTTGGTCCTGCCATACATACCTACACGTACGCTATGGTCACAAGACGTAGGCCTCCTTACTCTCCCTAGAATTTCTACGTAAACAGCTGGAGGCAGGGCTTTCTCCGATAGAGCTAAATTTTTATGGAATGGTCTGCCTATCCATGTGAGAGACGCAGACTTGGTCTCAACCTTTAAGTCTTTACTGAAGACTCATCTCTTCAGTAGGTCCTATGATTGAGTGTAGTCTGGCCAAGGAGTGTGAAGGTGAACGGAAAGGCTCTGGAGCAACGAGCCGTCCTTGCTGTCTCTGCCTGGCCGGTTCCCCTCTCTCCACTTGGATTCTCTGCCTCAAACGCTATTACAGGGGCTGAGTCACTGGCTTACTGGTGCTCTTCCATGCCGTCTCTAGGAGGGGTGCGCCACTTCAAATCAAATCAAATCAAATCAAATTTATTTATATAGCCCTTCGTACATCAGCTGATATCTCAAAGTGCTGTACAGAAACCCAGCCTAAAACCCCAAACAGCAAACAATGCAGGTGTAAAAGCACGGTGGCTAGGAAAAACTCCCTAGAAAGGCCAAAACCTAGGAAGAAACCTAGAGAGGAACCGGGCTATGTGGGGTGGCCAGTCCTCTTCTGGCTGTGCCGGGTAGAGATTATAACAGAACATGACCAAGATGTTCAAATGTTCATAAATGACCAGCATGGTCGAATAATAATAAGGCAGAACAGTTGAAACTGGAGCAGCAGCAGTCAGGTGGAATGGGGACAGCAAGGAGCCATCATGTCAGGTAGTCCTGGGGCACTGTCCTAGGGCTCAGGTCCTCCGAGAGAGAGAGAAAGAAAGAGAGAATTAGAGAGAGCATATGTGGGGTGGCCAGTCCTCTTTTGGCTGTGCCGGGTGGAGATTATAACAGAACGTGGCCAAGATGTTCAAATGTTCATAAATGACCAGCATGAGTGGGTAGAGTCACTGACGCGATATTCCTATCTGGGTTGGTGCCCCCCCTTGGGTTCTTGCCATGGGGGAGATCTTTGTGGGCTTTACTCGGCCTTGTCCCAGGATAGTAAGTTGGTGGTTGAAGATATCCCTCTAGTGGTGTGGGGGCTGTGCTTTGGCAAAGTGGGTGGGGTTATATCCTGCTTGTTTGGTCCTGTCCTGGGGTATCGTCGGACGGGGCCACAGTGTCTCCTGACCCTTCCTGTCTCAGCCTCGCCTTATTTATCCTGTTATAGTTTATGAGTTGGGGGGCCAGGGTCAGTCTGTTATATCTGGAGTATTAATCCTGCCTTATCCGGTGTGAATTTAAGTATGCTCTCTCTCTCTTGTTTTTGGACCTTGGACCTTGACTCAGGAATACCTGGCCTAATGACTCCTTGCTGTCCACTTGGTCGTGCTGCTGCTCCATTTTCAACTGTTCTGGAGCCCTGACCTGTTCACCGTATGTGGTACCTTGTCCCAGACCTGCTGTTTTCAACTCTCTAGAGACAACAGGAGCGGTAGAGATACTCTGAATGATCGGCTATGAAAAGCCAACTGACATTTATTCCTGAGGTGCTGACCTGTTGCACCCTCTACAACCGCTGTGATTATTTGACCCTGCTGGTCATCTATGACATTTGAACATCTTGGCCATGTTCTGTTATAATCTTCACCAGGCACAGCCAGAAGAGAACTGGTCACACCTCATAGCCCGGTTCCTCTCTAGGTTTCTTCCTAGGTTCTGGCCTTTCTAGGGAGTTTTTCCTAGCCACCGTGCTTCCACACCTGCATTGCATGTTGTTTGGGGTTTTAGGCTGGGTTTCTGTACAGAACTTTGACATCAGTTGATGTAAGAAGGGCTTTATAAATACATTTGATTGAAATTTGATTGATACTGTGAAATATTTGACATTAGCTACTGGTCTATTTACTGTGTTGGCGGAATGCTTTAATGTTTTAATCTTTAATGCCATATCCGGAAAAGGCCATTTCTGTCCATTTCTGAAGGAGAAAATAATGGCCTGCATATGATGGACTACCTGCGAATTCTGAAACATTGTAGGGGAGGCTACTCAAAAAAAATGCAGTTACAGTAGCCTACTTCAATGTAAAAGATAATCTGTTAAATTTGACAGTATACCACTATTATAAACTACGCTGCCTGTGATATTGAAAAACTTTTTGAAATACATAGCCTGTTTACTGGGCTGCTATGTCCAATCAAGTAATAATGTCAAATTTGAATAAATGCCAACGTTTGCGTGCGCACGCAGTTTACAGGCCCTTGGTCAATTGGCTTAATGCACTGGAGAGGAAGTGACCTTCCTGTCCCTCTGCCTGTGTGTGTTTTCCATGTCACACCTCTTTCTTTCACATATCAGGTATTTCCAGATCAGTGGGCATGTCAATGGGACTACAATTGAACATGTCTGGATCATAGCTTTTAGCTCTCTGGCACGTGATTTGGCTTGATGCCTCAGGGATAGCCCCTGTCCCAGCTCTCCGCTCTCCTGACTGAAACAGATAAGAAGAGAGGGAGGCAGAAATGGAGAACAGATTCATATCATTATTCCGTATTATCATGTCCTTGTTCTTAGTCATATGATCCAGAAAGTTTACTAGTGGGGATGACCTGTGTGTGTGGTATTTTGTATGTCTCTGTCATCTGATGTGCTAGTCTTTGTGTGTGGCTCAGTGACAACTCTCTCCCTCACACCTCCACATTGTCCCTTCACTCCTCCTCTCTCACCTTGGTAAACAAACACTGCCCTCTGATAGAGGAAATTATGGTTGAAATGACTAATTATGTATACATTCCAATCAGAACTGACTAGTCCAAATGCTATAATGTACTGTACATGTGAATTTTCACTCTTGCTTCCTTTCCCAATTGTATATAATGTAGTCAGGAGTTTAGTAACAATGAAGGTCTGTTCCTTAGTTCATTCAGTTGTACACATCTCCAGGTGGTGGGAACGGGCCATCTCCAGATTGTCTAGAATGTTGATTTATACTGACTGGCCTTGACTTCGTGCTGATAACGCGAAGGCTCAAGAGCTAGGGGGCCCCTCTGCTTGTGAAATAGAACGTTTGGAAAACGCTGACGTCATTTTCAGTTTATAACCTGTGGAAATGTGTGTATGCATTTAGTACTCTCTTGTAATAAACGCTGTTTACCTTTGGCTTTTAAGACGTCTCAATCTACTTCATGCATAATTAATGAACTTACAACTCATTAATGAATTAGAAATGAGTGCGAATTGATTTTGGCAATAAAACATACAGGAATTTAGAATTCCTCTATCACCCTCTCACCATGCAACACCTCTGGAGAGGGGGAGAAAGGTTGGAAATGAGGTGGACACTGAGCTGCACTTCCTAACCTCCTGCCAAATGTATGACTGTATTACAGACACATATTTCCCTCAGAATACACAGACCCATAACAAATTCGAAAACAAATCCAATTTTGATAAGCTCCCATAGCTAAAAGGGCTAAAAGGGCAACCAGTGAAGAATTAACAAGTGCTGCTTTACTCCGTAGTTGGCCGTAGTTGATTTTTCTCTCACTTACAGTATATATCTGTTATTAAACTTTATTTACCCCCAATTGCATAGCACTGTCACATTTAGCACAATATAGTCAAAATGAATCATGTTTTCCAATTCATACACACACTTTGTGTTTATGAATTGCCATGCCAACTCTGTAAGTCCTGACCACCTCTCACCTTTTAGAGTATTAGCTGGCTATGGCAGGAGTAGACTGGGCCGGTCACACTGGTCTTGGACTAAAATAAATGTCCTCATATTTCAGGGTCCAGCATTGTAACCATGACATTATTTCCTTTCCCTGTGGTGTCTACTTTGGTCCAACTTCCTGTCTGGCACCTGATGCTATGCAAATAAATACTGTAACGCTAACGTTAGCCATGGTGCTGTGCACTGGCAACACACACAAGTTTCACAAAACTCTACCAAGTTTGTGTCAAACTCTCTCCCCAGTTTGGCCAAAGGCAAACATTTATTTTATTTTTATTTCATGAAATGTGGGGTTTTATATTTGACCCTGTGCTCTCATTTCCTGCTTTACATATGTGTCTAATTATGGAGGAAGCAGGTGGGAGCCAACCAATCAGAGGCTAATATAAATACTCTCTCTTGGCTAAAAGTTGAGGGGAGTCTGACTGCATCACTTATTTTTATTAAAATCATTGTGTTCAAAATTCCAAGTTGTTTGCATAGTCAACTTACACACAGCTCTGACATACACACTTACGCCACCAGACATGCCACCAGGGTTCTTTTGACAGTTCCCAAATCCAGAACAAGTTCAAGAAAGAGTACAGCACAGGAGGTTGGTGGCACCTTAATTTGTGAGTATGGGCTCATGGTAATGGCTGAAGAGGTACGAGTGGAAAGGTATCAAATACAAAAGCAAACCTAGTTTCAAAAAACAAATGAAGCAACACCTCTCCCCGATTTGACCTAGATATTTTGTTTGTATGTATTGATACTGTATGTAGGCTATGTGTGCCATTTTAATCTGAAGGATTATTCCCTTTTTTTACATTTTCGCCTAAAATGACATACCCAAATCTAATTGCCTGTAGCTCAGGCCTGAAGCAAGGCTATGCATATTTTTGGTACCATTTGAAAGTAAACACTTTGAAGTTTATGGGAATGTGAAAGGAATGTAGTAGAATATAACACAATAGATCTGGCAAAAGATAATATCAAGAAAAAAACAACCGTTCTTTCATATTTTTTTGTACCATCATCTTTGAAACGCAAGAGAAAGGCCATAATGTATTATTCCAGTCAGGTGCAATTTAGATGTTGGCCACTAGATGGCATCCGCCTATGTGCAACATTTTAGACTGATCCAATGAACCATTTTATTTCACTTCAAAATGTTCTATCAAGGCTGCCCAAATGTGCCTAATTTGTTTATTAATAACTTTGCATGCAAAATTGTGCACTCTCCTCAAACAATAGCATGGTATTCATTCACTGTAATAGCTACTGTAAATGGACAGTGCAGTTAGATGAACAAGAATTTAAGCCTTCTGTCAATATCAGATATGTCTATGTATTCGGGAAATGTTCTTGTTACTTACAGCCTCATGCTAATCTCATTAGCCTATGTTAACTCTTGAATAAGTTTGAACATTTATGTAATTCTGTCCTTGAGCTGTTCTTGTCTACGTTCTGTATTATGTCATGTTTCATGTTTTCTGTAGATCCCAGCAAGAGTAACTGCTGCCTTTGCAATAGCTAATGGAGATCCTAATAAAATACCCCAAATACCAAAAAGAGATTTGAACTGAAATATATCACATGATACACAGTTTTAAGATGGAAACAAATTAATTATATCTATCTAATGCTAATGGTAGATACGTACAGTTCAGATGTACAGTTGAAGTCGGAAGTTTCATACACGTAGGTTGGAGTCATTGAAACTTGTTTTTCAACCACTCCACAAATGTCTTGTTAATTAACAAACTATAGTTTGGCAAGTTGGTTAGGACATCTATTTTGTGCAAGTCATTTCTCCAACAATTGTTTACAGACAGATAAATGTATCACAATTACAGTGGGTCAGAAGTTTACATACACTAAGTTGACTGTGTCTTTAAACAGCTTGGAAAATTCCATAAAATTATGTCATTGCTTTAGAAATTTCTGATAGGCTAATTGACATCATTTGAGTCAATTGGAGGTATACCTGTGGATGTATTTCAAATTCTACCTTCAAACTCAGTGCCTGTTTGCTTGAAATCATGGGAAAATCAAAAGAAATCAGCCAAGTCCTACGATTGTAGACCTCCACAAGTCTGGTTCATCCTTGGGAGCAATTTCCAAACGGCTGAAGGTACAACGTTCATCTGTACAAACAATAGTAGGCAGGTATAAACACCATGGAACCACGCAGCCGTCATACTACTCAGGAAGGAGACGCGTTCTGTCTCCTAGAGATGAACGTACTTTGGTGCAAAAAGTGCAAATCAATCCCAGAACAACAGCAAAGGACCTTTTAATGAAAACAGGTATCTATATCCACAGTAAAATGAGTCCTATATCGATATATCCTCAAAGGCCGCTCAGCAAGGAAGAATCCACTGCTCCAAAACAGCCATAAAAAGGCAGTTTGCAACTCCACATGGGGACAAAGATCGTACTTTTTGGAGAAATGTCCTCTGGTCTGATGAAACAAAAATATAACTGTTTGGCCATAATGACCATCGTTATGTTTGGAGGAAAAAGGGGGAGGCTTGCAAGCCGAAGAACACCATCCCAACCGTGAAGCACGGGGGTGACAGCATCATGTCAAATCAAATCAAAGTTTATTTGTCACGTGCGCCGAATACAACACCTTACAGTGAAATGTTTACTTACAGGCTCTAACCAATAGTGCAAAAAAGGTGTTAGGTGAACAAAAGGTAAGTAAAGATAGGCAATATAAGTAGCGAGGCTATAAAAGTAGCGAGGTTACATACAGACACCGGTTAATCAGGTTGATTGAGGTAGTATGTACATGTAGATTTGGTTAGTGACTATGCATATATGATGAACAGAGAGGAGCAATAGCGTAAAAGAGGGGTTGGCGGGTGGTGGGTGGTGGGTGGCGGGACACAATGCAGATAGCCCGGTTAACCAATGTGCGGGAGCACTGGTTGGTCGACCCAATTGAGGAAGTATGTACATGAATGTATAGTTAAAGTGACTATGCATATATGATAAACAGAGAGTAGCAGCAGCGTAAAAATAGGGTTTGGGGATGTTGGAGGGGGGAGGCACACAATGCAAATAGTCTGGGTATCTGTTCAGGAGTCTTATGGCTTGGGGGTAAAAACTGTTGAGAAGCATTTTAGTCCTAGACTTGGAACTCCGGTACCGCTTGCCATGCGGTAGTGGAGAGAACAGTCTATGACTGGGTTGGCTGGGGTCTTCGACAATTTTTAGGGCCTTCCTTTGACACCGCCTGGTGTAGAGGTCCAAATGGCAGGCAGCTTAGCCCCAGTGATGTACTGAGCCGTACGCACTACCCTCTGTATTGCCTTGTGGTCAGAGGCCGAGCAATTGCTGTACCAGGCAGTGTTGCTCTCGATGTTGCAGCTGTAGAACCTTTTGAGGATCTCAGGCCCCATGCCAAATCTTTTTAGTCTTCTGAGGGGAAATAGGCCTTGTCGTGCCCTTTTCATGACTGTCTTGGTGTGTTTGGACCATTCTAGTTTGTTGTTGATGTGGACAACGAGGAACTTGAAGCTCTCAACCTGCGCCACTACAGCCCCGTCGATGAGAATGGGGGCGTGCTCGATCCTCCTTTTCCTGTAGTCCACAATCATCTCCTTAGTCTTGATTACATTGAGAGATAGGTTGTTATTCTGGTACCACACGGCCAGGTCTCTGACCTCCTCCCTATAGTCTGTATCGTCGTTGTCTGTGATCAGGCCTACCACTGTTGTGTGGTCTGCAAACTTAATGATGGTGTTGCAGTCGTGGGTGAACAGGGAGTACAGGAGGGGACTGAGCACACACCCCTTTGGAGCTCCAGTGTTGAGGATCAGCGTGGCAGATGTGTTTCTACCTACCCTCACCACCTGGGGGCGGCTCGTCAGGAAGTCCAGGATCCATTTGCAGAGGGATGCGTTTAGTCTCAGGAGCCTTAGCTTAGTGATGAGCTTTGAGGATAATATGGTATTAAACGCTGAGCTGTAGTCAATGAATAGCATTCTCACATAAATGTTCCTTTTGTCCAGGTGGGAAAGGGCAGTGTGGAGTGCAATAGAGATTGCATCCTCTGTGGAACTTTTTGAGTGGTATTCAAATTGGAGGGGGTGTCACGCCTTGGTCATTGTATTTTGTGTTTTCGTTATATTTTTGGTAGGCCAGGGTGTGACATGGGTTTATGTTGTTGTATTTCGTATTGGGGTTTTTGTATTATTGGGATTGCGGCTGAGTAGGGGTGTTGTATGGGCTTGGCTGCCTGAGGCGGTTCTCAATCAGAGTCAGGTGATTCTCATTGTCTCTGATTGGGAACCATATTTAGGTAGCCTGGTTTCGCTTTGTATTTCGTGGGTGATTGTTCCTGTCTCTGTGTAGTTTCACCAGATAGGCTGTAATTAGGTTTCACGTTCCGTTTGTTGTTTTGTATTTTGTATCGTTATTTCATGTGTCACTTTTTCTATTAAAGTCATGAGTAACCACTACGCTGCATTTCGGTCCGACTCTCTTTCCACAAACAAAGAACGCCGTTACAGTGGGTCTAGGGTTTCTGGGATAATGGTGTTGATGTGAGCCATTACCAACCTTTCAAAGCACTTCATGGCTACGGATGTGAGTGCTACAGGTCTGTAGTCATTTATGCAGGTTGCCTTTATGTTCTTGAGCACAGGGACTATGGTGGTCTGCTTGAAACATGTTGGTATTACAAACTCAATCAGGGACATGTTGAAAATGTCAGTGACGACACCTGCCAGTTGGTCAGCACATGCCCTGAGCACACATCCTTGTAATCGGTCTGGCTCCATAGCCTTGTGTATGTTGACCTGTTTAAGGTCAACATACATATATCCTTCCTGTTTGGCCCTGTCCGGGGGTGTCCTCGGATGGGGCCACAGTGTCTCCTGACCCCTCCTGTCTCAGCCTCCAGTATTTATTCTGCAGTAGTTTGTGTCGGGGGGCTAGGGTCAGTTTGTTATATCTGGAGTAATTCTCCTGTCCTATCCGGTGTCATGTGTGAATCTAAGTATGCGTTCTCTAATTCTCTCCTTCCTTCTTTCTCTCTCTCGGAGGACCTGAGCCCTAGGACCATGCCCCAGGACTACCTGACATGATGGCTCCTTGCTGTCCCCAGTCCACCTGGCCATGCTGCTGCTCCAGTTTCAACTGTTCTGCCTTACTATTATTTGACCATGCTGGTCATTTATGAACATTTGAACATCTTGGCCATGTTCTGTTATAATCTCCACCCGGCACAGCCAGAAGAGGACTGGCCACCCCACATATGCTCTCTCTAATTCTCTTTCTTTCTCTCTCTCGGAGGACCTGAGCCCAAGGACCGTGCCCCAGGACGACCTGACATGATGACTCCTTGCTGTCCCCAGTCCACCTGACTGTGCTGCTGCTCCAATTTCAACTGTTCTGCCTTGTTATTATTCGACCATGCTGGTCATTTATGAACATTTGAACATCTTGGCCATGTTCTGTTATAATCTCCACCCGGCACAGCCAGAAGAGGACTGGCCACCCTACATAGCCTGGTTCCTCACTAGGTTTCTTCCTCGGTTTTGGCCTTTCTAGGGAGTTTTTCCTAGCCACCGTGCTTCTACACCTGCATTGCTTGCTGTTTGGGGTTTTAGGCTGGGTTTCTGTACAGCACTTTGAGATATCAGCTGATGTACGAAGGGCTATATAAATCAAATTTGATTGATTGAAAAATTTGATTGATTTAAAGGTCTTACTCACGTCTGCTACGGAGAGCGTGATCACACAGTCGGCCGGAACAGCTGATGCTCTCATGTATGCCTCAGTGTTGCTTGCCTCGAAGCGAGCATAGAAGTGATTTAGCTCGTCTGGTAGGCTCATGTCACTGGGAAGCTCGCGGCTGTGCTTTCCTTTGTAGTCTATAATAGTTTGCAAGCACTGCCACATACAGTAAGACAAGCGTCGGAGCCGGTGTAGTATGATTCAACCTTGGCCCTGTATTGATGCTGTGCCTGTTTGATGGTTTGTCGCAGGACATAGCAGGATTTCTTGTAAGCTTCTGGGTTAGAGTCCCGCACCTTGAAAGCTGCAGCTCTACCCTGTTGTGGGGGTGCATTGCTGCTGGAGGGACTGGTGCACTTCACCAAATAGATGGCTTCATGAGATAGGAAAATTATGTGGATATGTTGAAGCAACATCTCAAGACATCAGTCAGGAAGTTAAAGTTTTGTCGCAAATGGGTTTTCCAAATGGACATTGACACCAAGCATACTTCCAAAGTTGTTGCAAAATGGCTTAATGACAACAAACTCAAGCTATTGGAGTGGCCATCACAAAGCACTGACCTCAACCCTATAGAAAATTTGTCGGCAGAACTGTAAAACCGTGTGTGAGCAAGGAGGCCTATAACCCTGATTCAGTTACACAAACTCTGTCAGGAGGAATGGGCCAAAATGCTCTAGAAGTTACTCTAGAAGTGGTGCTAATGTACAGTTTTTGCATACATTTAATGTTAGCATAGCAACTAGTCTTGCAATGTGATTTAGATGTGTAGTTCCTTGCCTTACTGTGTTGGCAACTGGTTTATTAAAGCAATAAGGCCCCTCGTGTTGCGTCGTGCCTAAGAAAAACTGGTATATTGGCCATAAACCACATCCCCTCGGGCCTTATTGCTTAATTATATCACGTTAAACCTCTTTTTCCCTCAAAATGTAATGCTCTGTAGTGTTTGCTGGTCCCCATGCTGTGTGTTTGCTGCGTGGTTTGTTATGACTAGCGCCAGAAGGAATCTGCACAGGCTAAATGTATTCCAAAAACTATTCTCTCAGAAATTTTTCCAAATAAAAAATACCTGAATAATTAATGACAAATAAAATACTAAATATTGAATGAGTTTTATTTTCCTTCTATCAATGCATTGATTAGTGAACAGGCGTATTCCATGCGATGTTAACCTCGTTCCGCTCATCACTCCTCAGCCTGGAACAGAAAAACTAAATTTTTCCATTATTAAATTCATGACCCCAAAAAGCGGTTTATTATTCTTTCTCCATGGCAATAATTCATGGTAATAAAAATCACAGAAGTCCATTTTTGTACTTTCATTTGCCCAATGTGATTAATACTGCAGTGAGTAAAATATGGTGTGTGTGTGTGTGGGGTGGGGGGGTGTGTCTGTATGTGTGGCTGCCCATGTGTGCTTTCGTCTGCATCTGTGTGTGTGTATAAAGGCTTGGCCCAGAGCAGCTGTGTTTTTCAGTGTTTTCATTAACATTGTAAATAATTAGCCAACCCTGTCTGCCAACTCAGAGGAGTGAAACCTCTCTCTCCCTCTCTCTCTCTATCACTCCCTCTTCATCTCTCTTTCACTCTCTTTCTCTCTCCCCCCTTTCTCTCTCTCTCAATCTCCCCCTCTCTGTCTTTCTTTGATCAGGTTAATTCATTAATTTAAAATGATCTTATAAGTGAAAGTGCGTCATTATCCAGATGCATTAAAACACTCATTGGAAAATCTACTGATTATAATCTCTCAACAGTGAGACAACAAACACCTTCTCTTCTCAACGTGATGGATTTTGCTCTTTTGAGATTTTTTGTACTTATTTGCTTTCATTATTTGAGGGATTTGGGGATATTTTATTTTTCCACCCGCCTGCCAAAATATAGAATTTTTCCCATCTCGTTTTTTTGGAGTTGGAAAGAACTAACAAAGTTAGTCTCAGCCGTGACTATGCTACTCTTCTCATTTATGCAGATTTATGCTAATGCGCTCCTATCCACAACACAGATACACATCGGCCAATCAGATCTGAGGGTTGCTTGCCCTGGTTTCTCAGTGGGAAATTCACATCAATGTCTGGCTTCCCATAGGTTGCATGAGAAATTCAATTTGGGCAAAGAAGGATAGTTGAAGATTTGAAGACCGAATTCTACTTTTGAAGATGAGCCTTAATATTTGCTCCAGATTAAAGAACCATATGAGAGAGAGAGGGAGAGGGAGAGCATGCGATTGTGGGCGAGCGAGCCTTTGACATTTGACACCATCAGGAGAGGGTGTTAGACAGAGAGAGAGAGAGGTTTGTTTTGTATATGCAGGTTTCCTGTCTGTTTTTGTTTTGTTTTGCCAACATTGCAGCCACATCTCAGCCACACACACACACACACACACACACACACACACACACACACACACACACACACACACACACACACACACACACACACACACACACACACACACACACACACACACACACACACACACACACACACACACACACACACACACACACACACACACACACTAAATTAATATTTAGTTACATTTTGACATACTGAATGCTTCAGAAAATGTGGTATGGGGATACCATATACAATTTGAGAAAATATTCTAGACAAAGCACACCCTCTTTTGCCTATTTGATGTTCAAACGGGAAAATATATAAACAGATAAATATAGGTTGTACTGCATTTACAATGGTGTTTGTGCCCCTCTGGTTGCCCTTTTCCTGTGGCAACAGGTCACACATCCAGCTGCTGTGTCGGCACACTGCTATTTCAACCAATAGATGTGAGAGTTTATTAAATTATATTTGCTTTCAAATTCTTTATGGGTCTGTGTAATCTGAGGAAGTATGTGTCTCTAATATGGTCATGCATTTGTCAGGAGGTTAGGAAGTGCAGCTCAGTTTCCACCTCATTTTGTGGGCAGTGCGCACATAGCCTGTCTACTCTTGAGAGCCAGGTCTCCCTACGGAGGCCACTCTCAATAGTAAGGCTATGCTCACTGAGTCTATAGATAGTCAAAGCTATTCTTTAGTTTGGGTCAGTCACAGTGGTCAGGCATTCTGCCATGGTGTACTCTCTGTTTAGGGCCAAATAGCATTCTAGTTTACTTTGACCTTTGATTGGTGTCAAGCAATTGTCTTTTTGTTTTCTCATAATTTGTTTGTGTCTAATTGTGTTGCTGTCCTGGGGCTCTGTTCAGAAACACAAACAGACCCCACAGAGCCCCAGGACAGCAACACAATTAGACACAAACAAATTATGAGAAAACAAAAAGACAATTGCTTGACACCAACCAAAGGTCAAAGTAAACTAGAATTGTATTCTAGAACTAACTAGATGAGGGGGAACTTTTCTAGATTAATCTCTATGTAGGTGATGTCTTTGATATGGAAGGTTTGAGATTCACTTCCCTTTAGGTGGCTGTAGAATTTAACGGCTGTTTTCTGGATTTTGATCATTAGCGGACAACGTCCTATTCTCCTCTGCATTATTTGGTGTTCTGCGTTGTACATGGAGGATGTTTTTTTCCCATCTTGTGAATTCTTGGTTGGTGAGTGGATCCCATACCTCACAACCATAAACGGCTAAGGGTTCCATAATTGATTCAATTGTTTTTTGCCAGATCCTAACTGGAATGTCAAATGTGATCTTCCTTTTGATGCCGTAGAAGTGCGGGGTGCTGTGGGACTCAGCTGTACTGACGTTAGGTGGAAGCTGGTTCTGAACTGGTTGCTCTGTGACAATACAAACGGACACATTTCTATTTCCATGTGTGTAAAGTGCAGATCCAGGGATTCTCTAGCCTGTCTTTTTTTCTCTTTCCACCAGCAGGTTGATGTTAATTGTCATGAGGCGGCAGGGTAGCCTAGTGGTTAGAGCATTGGACTAGTAACCGAAAGGTTGCAAGTTCAAATCCCCGAGCTGACAAGGTACAAAATCTGTTGTTCTGCCCTTGAACAGGCCATCATAGGCCATCATTGAAAATAAGACTTTTTACTTAACTGACTAAAATAAAAAAATAAAAAAATGAGTCTTGTCCTGGAGACAGAACTGAGCCATTTCCCCTTAGATAGGCCATCTAATATGTACAAATTCATGAAAACAAACATTTATTTAAAAACCTCTTTAGGATCGGACCCTCAATTTATGCCTAAAATGACATACCCAAATCTAACTGCCTGTAGCCCAGGACTTAAAGCAAGGATATGCATATTCTTGAAACCATTTGAAAGGAAACTTTTTGAAGTTTGTGGAAATGTGAAATGAATGTAGGAGAATATAACACACTAGATCTGGTAAAAGATAATAGAAAGAAAAAAACTGTCAGTGCACAACTGAGCAAGAAAACAAGTACATTAGAGTGTCTAGTTTTAGAAACAGATAACTCACAAGTCCTCAACTGGCAGCTTCATGTAATAGTACCCGCAAAACACCAGTCTCAACGTCAACAGTGAAGAGGCGACTCCGGGATGCTCGCCTTCTAGGCAGAGTTGTAAAGAAAAAGCCATATCTCCGACTGGCCATTAAAAATACAAGATTAGGATGAGAAAAAGAACACAGAAGGCCAGCATCCATTAAAAATCAGCTGTTTCATAGTAAATAGTCATTTACAACATTCACAATGTCTACACTGTATTTCTGATCAATTTGATGTTATTTTAATGGACAAAAAAAATGGCATTTCTTTCAAAAACAAGGACATTTCTAAGTGACCCCAGACTTTTGAACTGTAGTGTAAGTACATTATTTACCTTTAGAGGTGAATGTATCAAACCAGTTGCCATGATAAGTGTTTTGTTTAGAATTGTATTTTCTTCTGTAATAGCTGCTGTAAATTGGACACTGCAGTTAGATTAACAAGAATTTAAGCTTTGAAAGACATGTAAGACATGTCTATGTCCCAAAAAGTTGGCTGTTGTATACAACGTTCTCTAGTCACGTTATCGCATATTGAGCAACAACCGTCCCGGTTTAGGGACTCTAATCTCGTAGTGGTTTGTTAGGTTTAGCAGTGTGGTTAGGTTTAAAATCAGATTTTATGACTTTGTGGCTGTGCCTGCTAGTGACCACTCTGCAGAGCTGCCTCCAGAACAAGATTCATTGCAAGAAATGCTAAGCCTGTCTGTTCTTCTCTTTCCACCTCCAGCCTGTCTGTCTTCCTCTTTCTATCTCCATCCTGTCTGTACTTCTCTTTTCTTCCTCCAGCCTGTCTGTCTTCCTCTTTCTCCCTCCAGCCTGTATGTCTTCCTCTTTCTCCCTCCAGCCTGTCTGTCCTTCTCTTTCCTCCTCCAGCCTGCCTGTCTTCCTTTTTCTCCCTCCAGCATGCCTGTCTTACTCTTTCTCCCTCCCTCCCTCCAGCCTGTCTGTCTTCCTCTTCAACCTCCGGCCTGTCTGTCTTCCTCTTTCTCCCTCCAGCCTGTCTGTCTTCCTCTTTCTCCCTCCAGCCTGTCTGTCTTCCTCTTTCTCCCTCCAGCCTGCCTGTCTTCCTCTTTCTCCCTCCAGCCTGCCTGTCTTCCTCTTTCTCCCTCCAGCCTGCCTGTCTTCCTCTTTCTCCCTCCAGCCTGTCTTCCTCTTTCCACCTCCAGCCTGTCTGTCTTCCTCTTTCCTCCTCCAGCCTGCCTGTCTTCCTCTTTCCTCCTCCAGCCTGCCTGTCTTCCTCTTTCCTCCTCCAGCCTCTCTGTCTTCCTCTTTCTCCCTCCAGCCTGCCTGTCTTCCTCTTTTCTCCTCTAGCCTGTCTGTCTTCCTCTTTCAGCCTGTCTGTCTTCCTCTTTCTCCCTCCAGCCTCTCCCTCCAGCCTGCCTGTCTTCCTCTTTCCTCCTCCAGCCTGTCTGTCTTCCTCTTTCCCCCTCCAGCCTGCCTGTCTTCCTCTTTCTCCCTCCAGCCTGTCTGTCTTCCTCTTTCCTCCTCCAGCCTGCCTGTCTTCCTCTTTCCTCCTCCAGCCTGTCTGTCTTCCTATTTCCTCCTCCAACCTGCCTGTCTTCCTCTTTCTCCCTCCAGCCTGTCTGTCTTCCTCTTTCTCCCTCCAGCCTGTCTGTCTTCCTTTTTCTCCCTCCAGCCTGTCTGTCTTCCTCTTTCTCCCTCCAGCCTGTCTGTCTTCCTCTTTCTCCCTGCAGCCTGTCTGTCTTCCTCTTTCTCCCTCTAGCCTTTCTGTCTTTCTCGTTCCACCTCCAGTCTGTCTTTGACTAGAAGCCTACAGAGCAGACAACGAACCCTCTAATCTTAATGCCCACTGGAAGCTTATTTTGTGTTTAGCCTTGACCGTGACATTTTACACCCTACTTCCCCGTTGTGTGTATTAGATATGATATAATATCTATAATAATACCTATATTATCGTGTGTGTGGTGGGGGGGCTAATCCATCCTCCTTGCTGAGTGTGTAAAAAAATTAAATATATTATTGAGTTGGTAATCCCTTCTTAACCTTGTGCTGAAGGACTCTCTATGCACAGCAATCACACGTGTGCCTCTGTGTGTACTGACCTGTACCTCTGTCCTATCTATGTAACCTGGGCAGTCTGGACATGCGGCACATCTCAAAGCTCAACAACGAGACGGACGGTGATGGAGGTGGTCCGGAAATGTAGGAACCTCAGCTCGCTCAACCTATGTCTCAACTGGAGCATCAATGACAAGTACACACGTGCATGAGCGCACACACACACACACACACACACACACACACACACACACACACACACACACACACACACACACACACACACACACACACACACACACACACACACACACACACACACACACACACACACACACACACACACACATGGGGGTGTACTATCTATAGCTCCCTCTCTTCCCATGTCAGATGAGTGTGTATTTATGTCTCTGTGTGTGTGTGTGTGTGTGTGTGTGTGTGTGTGTGTGTGTGTGTGTGTGTGTGTGTGTGTGTGTGTGTGTGTGTGTGTGTGTGTGTGTGTGTGTGTGTGTGTGTGTGTGTGTGTGTGTGTGTGTGTGTGTGTGTGTGTGTGTGTGTGCGCTCCTGGCATCATCATAGCCATGTCCCGGTAATGAACCAGGATATCTTCTCTGCTTCTATGTTATGAATGTGGTGGTGGGTGTAATTGCTGCCGTGCATTTTTTTAAATCTCTAGGCCTGTGATGGTTGCTGTGTTGCACTGATGTGTTACCGTGTAGGGGCTATTTGTCAATCACTGGTTATTGCTTACTCTAAGGCTGCGTTTAGACAGGCAGCCCAATTCTGATCTTTTGCCCAATTATTGGCCAAATAGCTTATCGGATTCGTCAAAAGTCCCATTTTGAGAAAAAAATGTCAGAATTAGGCTGGCTGTGTAAATGCAGCCCAAAGCATCTATCACAGTCCAAAACGTATACATGTCCGCACAGCAGTCTGCTAGATTGTTAGACCGCTGGCTGTCATGCATTTCTAATTCTCAGGGCATCTTAAGCTATTTCTCTAAATGTCAACACATTTAAAGGAGTTGAGGACACGTACCTGAGCCGCGTTGGTTGGGAAATGTGGGGAGGTGCCCGTTTGCACTGTGCCTCTTCGGCGGATGGTGGTCTCAGAGCCTCGTAGCTATGTTACAATGGGACGCAGGACTATCCTGTCGCAGCGCATGTGGACTGGGATTTACGCTTAAGAGGAAAGGAAACTCCACTGAGAACAGACCTTACTTTACCACATGCCACTTCTCTTGCACTACAGGTATTGACATGGATTAGCCTAGCTTCTATACAGAGCCGTGTCTCAGTAGCTGGCAGAAAGTAGACGAGGAGTGAAACAAAGGGGATGACTTCAGTGAATGGAAAGTCAACCCTGACATGTGATGGGAATTCTGTGTTATGACACATGCTGTATGCAATGTGGGGCTCTTTTTCTAATTGGCTCTTTTCCAGGTCTAGGCCAGTCACACACACACACACACACACACACACACACACACACACACACACACACACACACACACACACACACACACACACACACACACACACACACACACACACACACACACACACACACACACAGACAGACAGACAGACAGACAGACAGACAGACAGACAGACAGACAGACAGACAGACAGACAGACAGACAGACAGACAGACAGACAGACAGACAGACAGACAGACAGACAGACAGACAGACACCCTCATGGATGTGTGTGTGTACTTCCCTTTTTCTGGAATGATACACAGACTCAAATAACCTGCTGGATGGATTCTTACACATTCATGGATCACATCCCAAAGGAGGGAAAAAGGTGACATCTCTGAAAAGGAGAAATATGGGAATTTAGAGGCATGGCTATGGTGACTTGAGTAAACCCTCTCTTATTTTATTCATCTCTTGTTTTAGTTATATTTCTCTTTTTAATATTAATGTATATCTGTTTCATATATTGCTTTCTGGCCCTGGCAGCAGCCTCCCTGCCTCGAGTTATACCAAGCTGCTTTAGGAGTGTTCACACACTATTGAATGTACTATGCAGCATAGATACAATTTCTCCAGACTCCCCTTTTTCTCAGCACTTTACTGGGTTATGAAATTCAGAATTTGCAGGCAATAGGGTTGTATTGATATGGTATTATAAAATTATACGCCCTACGTTTCACCAATAAAAAACATGAAGTTTGGCAGGTGCCTCCTTCACCTCTTTAATGCACACACACACACACACACACACACACACACACACACACACACACACACACACACACACACACACACACACACACACACACACACACACACACACACACACACACACACACACACACACACACACACACACACACACACACACACACACACACACACCAGCCCTTTATCTGGTTTGGATTGATTCCATAATGACATTAAAGGGATACTTTGGGATTTTGGCAACAATGATCTTTATCTACCTTCCCAGAGTCAGATGAGCTTGTGGATACCATTTTATGTGTCTGTGTCCAGTATTAAGGAAGGTAGATATAGTTTCCCAATGCTTACTACAGTTAGCTGAATGACTATCCACAATTTATTCTAACTCTGGGGATGAAGATAAAGTGCCTCATTGTCAAATTTCAGAAGCATCCCTTTAATTTGTGCGGTGTGTGTGTGTGTGTGTAGGGGTGATGATAGGGAGATGACTGAGACAGTAGGGGAGTAGGGGAGAGAAAATAAGAGATACAGGGATAGAGGGAGAGTTTACCGACTTGATTTCCCCACTTGAAAGGTGTAGGCTCTGTTGTGTATATCCTCCCACCATACAACACCTCTGGAGAGAGAAAGAGAGAGAGAGAGCTGTCCTCCAACCATACAACACATGGGCAGAGAGCGAGAGAGAGCTGTTCTCCCACCATATATTACCTCTAGAGAGAGAGAGAGCTGTTTTCCCACCATACATTACCTCTAGAGAGAGAGAGAGAGAGCTGTCTTCTCACCATATATTACCTCTAGAGAGAGAGAGAGAGAGAGCTGTCTTCTCACCATATATTACCTCTAGAGAGAGAGAGAGCTGTTTTCCCACCATACATTACAGAGAGAGAGAGAGAGAGAGAGAGAGCTGTCTTCTCACCATATATTACCTCTAGAGAGAGAGAGAGAGCTGTTTTCCCACCATACATTACAGAGAGAGAGAGAGAGAGAGCTGTCCTCTCACCATATATTACCTCTAGAGAGAGAGCGAGAGCTGTCCTCTCACCATACAACACCTCTGGACAGAGAGGGAGAGAGAGAGAGAGAGCTGTCCTCTCACCATATATTACCTCTAGAGAGAGAGCGAGAGCTGTCTTACCACCATACAACACCTCTGGGCAGAGAGGGAGAGAGAGAGAGAGAGCTGTCCTATCACCATACAACACCTCTAGGCAGAGAGGGAGAGAGAGAGAGAGAGCTGTCCTATCACCATACAACACCTCTAGGCAGAGAGGGAGAGAGAGAGAGAGCTGTCCTCTCACCATATATTACCTCTAGAGAGAGAGAGAGAGCTGTCCTACCACCATACAACACCTCTGGGCAGAGAGGGAGAGAGAGAGGGAGAGAGAGAGCTGTCCTATCACCATACAACACCTCTAGGCAGAGAGGGAGAGAGAGAGAGAGAGCTGTCCTCCCACCATACAACACCTCTGGGCAGAGAGGGAGAGAGAGAGAGAGAGCTGTCCTCTCACCACATATAACCTCTAGAGAGAGAGCTGTCCTCTCACCACATATTACCTCTAGAGAGAGAGCTGTCCTCTCACCACATATTACCTCTAGAGAGAGAGCTGTCCTCCCACCACATATTACCTCTAGAGAGCTGTCCTCTCACCACATATTACCTCTAGAGAGAGCTGTCCTCTCACCACATATTACCTCTAGAGAGAGAGCTGTCCTCCCACCACAATTACCTCTAGAGCAGAGAGCTGTCCTCCCACCACATATTACCTCTAGAGAGAGAGAGAGCTGTCCTCCCACCACATATTACCTCTAGAGAGAGAGCTGTCCTCCCACCACATATTACCTCTAGAGAGAGAGCTGTCCTCTCACCACATATTACCTCTAGAGAGAGAGCTGTCCTCTCACCACATATTACCTCTAGAGAGAGAGCTGTCCTCTCACCACATATTACCTCTAGAGAGAGAGCTGTCCTCTCACCACATATTACCTCTAGAGAGAGAGCTGTCCTCTCACCACATATTACCTCTAGAGAGAGAGCTGTCCTCTCACCACATATTACCTCTAGAGAGAGAGCTGTCCTCTCACCACATATTACCTCTAGAGAGAGAGCTGTCCTCCCACCACATATTACCTCTAGAGCTAGAGCTGTCCTCCCCCCACATATTACCTCTAGAGAGAGAGCTGTCCTCCCACCACATACTACCTCTTGAGAGAGAGAGCTGTCCTCTCACCACATATAACCTCTAGAGAGAGAGCTGTCCTCCCACCACATATTACCTCTAGAGAGAGAGCTGTCCTCTCACCACATATTACCTCTAGAGAGAGAGCTGTCCTCTCACCACATATTACCTCTAGAGAGAGAGCTGTCCTCTCACCACATATTACCTCTAGAGAGAGAGCTGTCCTCTCACCACATATTACCTCTAGAGAGAGAGCTGTCCTCTCACCACATATTACCTCTAGAGAGAGAGCTGTCCTCTCACCACATATTACCTCTAGAGAGAGAGCTGTCCTCCCACCACATATTACCTCTAGAGAGAGAGCTGTCCTCTCACCACATATTACCTCTAGAGAGAGAGCTGTCCTCCCACCACATATTACCTCTAGAGAGAGAGCTGTCCTCTCACCACATATTACCTCTAGAGAGAGAGCTGTCCTCTCACCACATATTACCTCTAGAGAGAGAGCTGTCCTCTATTACCTCTAGAGAGAGAGAGCACCACATATTACCTCTAGAGAGAGAGCTGTCCTCTCACCACATATTACCTCTAGAGAGAGAGCTGTCCTCTCACCACATATTACCTCTAGAGAGAGAGAGCTGTCCTCCCACCACATATTACCTCTAGAGTCCTCTCAGAGATATTACCTCTAGAGAGAGCTGTCCTCCCACCACATATTACCTCTAGAGAGAGAGCTGTCCTCTCACCACATATTACCTCTAGAGAGAGAGCTGTCCTCTCACCACATATTACCTCTAGAGAGAGAGCTGTCCTCTCACCACATATTACCTCTAGAGAGAGAGCTGTCCTCTCACCACATATTACCTCTAGAGAGAGAGAGCTGTCCTCTCACCACATATTACCTCTAGAGAGAGAGCTGTCCTCTCACCACATATTACCTCTAGAGAGAGAGCTGTCCTCCCACCACATATTACCTCTAGAGAGAGAGCTGTCCTCTCACCACATATTACCTCTAGAGAGAGAGCTGTCCTCTCACCACATATTACCTCTAGAGAGAGAGAGCTGTCCTCTCACCACATATTACCTCTAGAGAGAGAGCTGTCCTCTCACCACATATTACCTCTAGAGAGAGAGCTGTCCTCTCACCACATATTACCTCTAGAGAGAGAGCTGTCCTCTCACCACATATTACCTCTAGAGAGAGAGCTGTCCTCCCACCACATATTACCTCTAGAGAGAGAGCTGTCCTCTCACCACATATTACCTCTAGAGAGAGCTGCTCCTCCCACCACATATTACCTCTAGAGAGAGAGCTGTCCTCCCACCACATATTACCTCTAGAGAGAGAGCTGTCCTCTCACCACATATTACCTCTAGAGAGAGCTGTCCTCCCACCACATATTACCTCTAGAGAGAGAGCTGTCCTCCCACCTGTCCTCCCACATATTACCTCTAGAGAGAGAGCTGTCCTCCACCACATATTACCTCTAGAGAGAGAGCTGTCCTCCCACCACATATTACCTCTAGAGAGAGAGCTGTCCTCCCACCACATATTACCTCTAGAGAGAGAGAGCTGTCCTCCCACCACATATTACCTCTAGAGAGAGAGAGCTGTCCTCCCACCACATATTATCTCTAGAGAGAGAGAGAGCTGTCCTCTCACCACATATTACCTCTAGAGAGAGAGAGAGCTGTCCTCTCACCACATATTACCTCTAGAGAGAGAGAGAGCTGTCCTCCCACCACATATTACCTCTAGAGAGAGAGCTGTCCTCCCACCACATATTACCTCTAGAGAGAGAGAGAGCTGTCCTCCCACCACATATTACCTCTAGAGAGAGAGCTGTCCTCCCACCACATATTACCTCTAGAGAGAGAGCTGTCCTCCCACCACATATTACCTCTAGAGAGAGAGCTGTCCTCCCACCACATATTACCTCTAGAGAGAGAGCTGTCCTCTCACCACATATTACCTCTAGAGAGAGAGCTGTCCTCTCACCCATATTACCTCTAGACACCTCCTTGAACAGAGGGGTAGAGAGAGGGTCCTCCAGAGAGAGAGAGAGCTGTCCTCTCACCACATAAAACACCACATATTACCTCTAGAGAGAGAGAGAGAGAGAGCTGTCCTCCCACCACATATTACCTCTAGAGAGAGAGCTGTCCTCCCACCACATATTACCTCTAGAGAGAGAGCTGTCCTCTCACCACATATTGTCCTCTCACCTTAAAACACCTATGAGAGAGAGAGAGAGAGAGAGAGAGAGAGAGAGAGAGAGAGAGAGAGAGAGAGAGAGAGAGAGAGAGAGAGAGCTGTACTACCACCATACAACACCTCTGGGCAGAGAGGAGAGAGAAATAGAGAGAGAGCTGTCCTACCACCATATATTACCTCTGGACAGAGAGGGAGAGCGAGAGTGAGACATGTCCTCCCACCATATATTACCTCTGGACAGAGCTGTCCTCTCAGGAGAGAGCGAGAGTGAGCTGTCCTCCCACCATGTCCTCCCACCATATATTACCTCTGGAAAGAGAGGGAGAGCGAGAGTGAGAGCTGTCCTCCCACCATATATTACCTCTGGACAGAGAGGGAGAGCGAGAGAGAGAGCTGTCCTCCCACCATATATTACCTCTGGACAGAGAGGGAGAGCGAGAGTGAGAGCTGTCCTCCCACCATATATTACCTCTGGACAGAGAGGGAGAGCGAGAGTGAGAGCTGTCCTCCCACCATATATTACCTCTGGACAGAGAGGGAGAGCGAGAGAGAGAGCTGTCCTCCCACCATATATTACCTCTGGACAGAGAGGGAGAGCGAGAGTGAGAGCTGTCCTCCCACCAATATATTACCTCTGGACAGAGAGGGAGAGCGAGAGTGAGAGCTGTCCTCCCACCATATATTACCTCTGGACAGAGAGGGAGAGCGAGAGTGAGAGCTGTCCTCCCACCATATATTACCTCTGGACAGAGAGGGAGAGCGAGAGAGAGCTGTCCTCCCACCATATATTACCTCTGGACAGAGAGGAGAGCTAGAGTGAGAGCTCTCCTCCCACCATATATTACCTCTGGACAGAGAGGGAGAGCGAGAGTGAGAGCTGTCCTCCCACCATATATTACCTCTGGACAGAGAGGGAGAGCGAGAGTGAGAGCTGTCCTCCCACCATATATTACCTCTGGACAGAGAGGGAGAGCGAGAGTGAGAGCTGTCCTCCCACCATACAACACCTCTGGACAGAGAGAGAGAGAGCTGTCCTCCCACCATATATTACCTCTGGACAGAGAGGGAGAGCGAGAGTGAGAGCTGTCCTCCCACCATATATTACCTCTGGACAGAGAGGGAGAGCGAGAGTGAGAGCTGTCCTCCCACCATACAACACCTCTGGACAGAGAGAGAGAGCGAGAGTGAGAGCTGTCCTCCCACCATACAACACCTCTGGACAGAGAGGGAGAGCGAGAGTGAGAGCTGTCCTCCCACCATACAACACCTCTGGACAGAGAGAGAGAGCGAGAGTGAGAGCTCTCCTCCCACCATATATTACCTCTGGACAGAGAGGGAGAGCGAGAGTGAGAGCTCTCCTCCCACCATATATTACCTCTGGACAGAGAGGGAGATCGAGAGTGAGAGCTGTCCTCCCACCATATATTACCTCTGGACAGAGAGGGAGAGCGAGAATGAGAGCTCTCCTCCCACCATATATTACCTCTGGACAGAGAGGGAGAGCGAGAGTGAGAGCTGTCCTCCCACCATATATTACCTCTGGACAGAGAGGGAGAGCGAGAGTGAGAGCTCTCCTCCCACCATATATTACCACTGGACAGAGAGGGAGAGCGAGAGTGAGAGCTGTCCTCCCACCATATATTACCTCTAGAGAGAGAGCGAGAGCTGTCCTACCACCATACAACACCTATGGGCAGAGAGGGAGAGAGAGAGAGAGAGCTGTCCTCTCACCATATATTACCTCTAGAGAGAGAGAGAGCTGTCCTCCCACCATACAACACCTCTGGGCAGAGAGGGAGAGAGAGAGAGAGAGCTGTCCTCCCACCATACAACACCTCTAGGCAGAGAGGGAGAAAGAGAGAGAGAGCTGTCCTCTCACCACATATTACCTCTAGAGAGAGAGAGAGAGAGTGAGAGCTCTCCTCCCACCATATATTACCTCTGGACAGAGAGGGAGAGCGAGAGTGAGAGCTGTCCTCCCACCATATATTACCTCTGGACAGAGAGGGAGATCGAGAGTGAGAGCTGTCCTCCCACCATACAATACCTCTGGACAGAGAGAGAGAGCGAGAGTGAGAGCTCTCCTTCCACCATACAACACCTCTGGACAGAGAGGGAGAGCGAGAGTGAGAGCTCTCCTCCCACCATATATTACCTCTGGACAGAGAGGAGAGAGCGAGAGTGAGAGCTCTCCTCCCACCATATATTACCTCTGGACAGAGAGGGAGAGTGAGAGTGAGAGCTGTCCTCCCACCATATATTACCTCTGGACAGAGAGGGAGAGCGAGAGTGAGAGCTCTCCTCCCACCATATATTACCTCTGGACAGAGAGGGAGAGCGAGAGTGAGAGCTGTCCTCCCACCATATATTACCTCTAGAGAGAGAGGGAGAGCGAGAGTGAGAGCTCTCCTCCCACCATATATTACCTCTGGACAGAGAGGGAGAGCGAGAGTGAGAGCTGTCCTCCCACCATATATTACCTCTGGACAGAGAGGGAGAGCGAGAGTGAGAGCTGTCCTCCCACCATATATTACCTCTGGACAGAGAGGGAGAGCGAGAGTGAGAGCTGTCCTCCCACCATATATTACCTCTGGACAGAGAGGAGAGCGAGAGTGAGAGCTCTCCTCCCACCATATATTACCTCTGGACAGAGAGGGAGAGCGAGAGTGAGAGCTGTCCTCCCACCATATATTACCTCTGGACAGAGAGGGAGAGCGAGAGTGAGAGCTGTCCTCCCACCATATAACACCTCTGGACAGAGAGGAGAGCGAGAGTGAGAGCTGTCCTCCCACCATACATTACCTCTGGACAGAGAGGGAGAGCGAGAGTGAGAGCTGTCCTCCCACCATATATTACCTCTGGACAGAGAGGGAGAGCGAGAGTGAGAGCTGTCCTCCCACCATATATTACCTCTGGACAGAGAGGGAGAGCGAGAGTGAGAGCTGTCCTCCCACCATATATTACCTCTGGACAGAGAGGAGAGCGAGAGTGAGAGCTGTCCTCCCACCATATATTACCTCTGGACAGAGAGGAGAGGAGAGTGAGAGAACTGTCCTCCCACCATATATTACCTCTGGACAGAGAGGGAGAGCGAGAGAGAGAGCTGTCCTCCCACCATATATTACCTCTGGACAGAGAGGGAGATCGAGAGTGAGAGCTGTCCTCCCACCATATATTACCTCTAGAGAGAGAGGGAGAGCGAGAGTGAGAGCTCTCCTCCCACCATATATTACCTCTGGACAGAGAGGGAGAGCGAGAGTGAGAGCTGTCCTCCCACCATATATTACCTCTGGACAGAGAGGGAGAGCGAGAGTGAGAGCTGTCCTCCCACCATATATTACCACTGGACAGAGAGGGCAGAGAGGGAGAGAGAGAGCTGTCCTCTCACCATATATTACCTCTAGAGAGAGAGAGAGCTGTCCTACCACCATACAACACCTCTGGGCAGAGAGGGAGAGAGAGAGAGAGAGAGAGAGAGAGAGAGAGAGAGAGAGAGAGAGAGAGAGAGAGAGAGAGAGAGTGAGCTGTCCTCTCACCATATATTACCTCCAGAGAGAGAGAGAGCTGTCCTACCACCATACAACACCTCTGGGGAGAGAGGGAGAAAGAGAGAGAGAGAGCTGTCCTCCCACCATACAACACCTCTAGGCAGAGAGGGAGAAAGAGAGAGAGAGCTGTCCTCCCACCACATATTACCTCTAGAGAGAAGAGAGAGAGTGAGAGCTCTCCTCCCACCATATATTACCTCTGGACAGAGAGGGAGAGCGAGAGTGAGAGCTGTCCTCCCACCATATATTACCTCTGGACAGAGAGGGAGATCGAGAGTGAGAGCTGTCCTCCCACCATACAATACCTCTGGACAGAGAGAGAGAGCGAGAGTGAGAGCTCTCCTTCCACCATACAACACCTCTGGACAGAGAGGGAGAGCGAGAGTGAGAGCTCTCCTCCCACCATATATTACCTCTGGACAGAGAGGGAGAGCGAGAGTGAGAGCTCTCCTCCCACCATATATTACCTCTGGACAGAGAGGGAGAGTGAGAGTGAGAGCTGTCCTCCCACCATATATTACCTCTGGACAGAGAGGGAGAGCGAGAGTGAGAGCTCTCCTCCCACCATATATTACCTCTGGACAGAGAGGGAGAGCGAGAGTGAGAGCTGTCCTCCCACCATATATTACCTCTAGAGAGAGAGGGAGAGCGAGAGTGAGAGCTCTCCTCCCACCATATATTACCTCTAGAGAGAGAGGGAGAGCGAGAGTGAGAGCTCTCCTCCCACCATATATTACCTCTGGACAGAGAGGGAGAGCGAGAGTGAGAGCTGTCCTCCCACCATATATTACCTCTGGACAGAGAGGGAGAGCGAGAGTGAGAGCTGTCCTCCCACCATATATTACCTCTGGACAGAGAGGGAGATCGAGAGTGAGAGCTCTCCTCCCACCATATATTACCTCTGGACAGAGAGGGAGAGCGAGAGTGAGAGCTGTCCTCCCACCATATATTACCTCTGGACAGAGAGGGAGATCGAGAGTGAGAGCTGTCCTCCCACCATACAACACCTCTGGACAGAGAGGGAGAGCGAGAGTGAGAGCTCTCCTCCCACCATACAACACCTCTGGACAGAGAGGGAGAGCGAGAGTGAGAGCTCTCCTCCCACCATATATTACCTCTGGACAGAGAGGGAGAGCGAGAGTGAGAGCTCTCCTCCCACCATATATTACCTCTGGACAGAGAGGGAGAGCGAGAGTGAGAGCTGTCCTCCCACCATATATTACCTCTGGACAGAGAGGGAGAGCGAGAGTGAGAGCTGTCCTCCCACCATATATTACCTCTGGACAGAGAGGGAGAGTGAGAGTGAGAGCTGTCCTCCCACCATATATTACCTCTGGACAGAGAGGGAGAGTGAGAGTGAGAACTGTCCTCCCACCATATATTACCTCTGGACAGAGAGGGAGATCGAGAGTGAGAGCTGTCCTCCCACCATATATTACCTCTAGAGAGAGAGGGAGAGCGAGAGTGAGAGCTCTCCTCCCACCATATATTACCTCTGGACAGAGAGGGAGAGCGAGAGTGAGAGCTGTCCTCCCACCATATATTACCTCTGGACAGAGAGGGAGAGTGAGAGTGAGAACTGTCCTCCCACCATATATTACCTCTGGACAGAGAGGGAGATCGAGAGTGAGAGCTGTCCTCCCACCATATATTACCTCTGGACAGAGAGGGAGAGCGAGAGTGAGAGCTGTCCTCCCACCATATATTACCTCTGGACAGAGAGGGAGAGCGAGAGTGAGAGCTGTCCTCCCACCATACAACACCTCTGGACAGAGAGAGAGATTGTGTTAGGATGTCTGATTTCCTCTATGGGCCTGTTCCTCTCCTTGACAGACCTAGTTTAGCCTGTCACTACAATGTAGGGCTGCAAAGAGAGAGATGGTGAGAAAGGGAGAGACAGAGGGAGGTAGTAAGAGACCAGGAGGGAGAGAGACAGGGAGAGACAGGGAGGGAGGGAGAGACAGGGAGGGAGGGAGAGAGACCAGGAGGGAGAGAGACAGGGAGAGACAGGGAGGGAGGGAGAGAGACGGAGGGAGAGAGAGGGTTGCAGAGAATCAAAGAATGGGAGAGAACCATAACTGGTAATATGAGACACACACACTGACAGTATGAAAGCCCCACTAACAATTATATGTCCAGCAGAAATGGTGCCCCCCCCCTGCCCCCTCTTCCACAACCCATCTCTGTTCCAGTTTACCTGCCTTCTGCTAAATTACCACTGTGGTCTCTAGGTGCTTGGCCTCGCACATTATGTGTTAGACGAGCTGTGTATGTGTGTGAGAGGGGGAGAGACAAGGTATTATCAAAAATACCGGACCGAAGGGGAGGTCAACATTTAGCCAGCTACACCATAGAGATAGATAGAGGACTCTAGTGCCCAAAAGCCTTTTTTAGGATAGGCAGCGCCATTAAGGACTTTCACCATTTTGAAGTACTCAACAAGTTGGCACTTCCTATGGGTTAAGGAAGGATCACATAACTGCATAATTCCATTACTGCACGTGGCAATAAATCACCAACCTTGGCTTTATACCTGTTCGAACAACGCCCTCCAGGTGGCAGTATACACCCTTTCAGTTTGTTTACCAACTCATAGAAGTAGTAGAAGAAGAAAATTGACTACTTCGAAATGGAGATGACATCAATGGCGCTGGCCGTGCTCTCAAGGACGCCATAATGGGCGAACTATCTCTATGTGCTACACAGAGAGGGAGACATAGATGTAAAATAGAAAGTGTTGTCACAAAGAAACCAAGGGATAACAGTCAAAGAGGACAGAAAGTGTGTGGAACATGACTGGTTGAAAGTGTTTGTTTTTTAAAATAAAGGTGTTTTAAAACACATGCAAAAAGTGAGTCAGTAATTAAATCCTGAGTCAGTCACACACCATCTCCTCCTTTCTAGAACAGTAGAGAGCAGTTAGTCAAACTAAAATACTAGTCACTATGGACACTTGGTGAAAACAGAGTCTCCTAGCATTAAAAGGATACTTTTAGAAACCAGTATCCCCAGATTCAGATGAACTGGTGGATACCATTTTTATGTCTCTGTGTCCAGTATGAAGGAAGTTAGATATAGTTTCGCCAGCCAATGCTAACTAGAGTTAGCGTAATGAATGGAAGTCTAGAACGCTAGCAGATACCCGTAGACTAGCGCCAGTAAGCAACTTCCTTCAAACTGCACACAGACATAAAAATGGTATCCACGAGTTCATCTGGCTCTGGGGAAGTAGGTAAAGGGCCTCATTGCCAAAATCCTGAAGCATCCCTTTAAACACGCTTCCTGTATTAAACGGTGCAGTTCTGAATCTGTGTGTCAGGACTTCTGAAGTTTGCAGTGATTTCATTCTGCCAGAAGCTCCTGCACAGTGAATGTTTCTATATTGACTTTTGTGTTTTACTGGGGATGATTTGGGGCCTCCCTGTGTTGAGTGGTGTGTGTTTTACTGGGGATGATTTGGGGCCTCCCTGTGTTGAGTGGTGTGTGTTTTACTGGGGATGATTTGGGGCCTCCCTGTGTTGAGTGGTGTGTGTTGTACTGGGGATGATTTGGGGCCTCCCTGTGTTGAGTGGTGTCTGTTTTACTGGGGATGATTTGGGGCCTCCCTGTGTTGAGGGGTGTGTGTTGTACTGGGGATGATTTGAGGCCCACGGTGTTGAGTGGTGTGTGTTCGAGAGAGAGGGCCCTGTAGGATGTGTATGTGTGGTTTACATTTTGTGTGCGTTTGTGCGTACGCGTTTGTGTGTGTGTGAGAGAGCCAGCACACCACTGGTCAGTTTGCCTCAGGTGTGGAAGCAGTGAGAAATGTTTCGGGGGTTGATCTGTTGGCATATAGTTGGGTTTACCACATCCCAAAGCTCTTCTCGCTCTCTCTCTCTCTTTCAATCTTTCACTCTCACACCCTTTCCGATAGATTCATTTAAACAAGGAAATCTATTTTGTCTCTGTCTCCTCTCTTTCCCTCCCTCTTTCTTCCGGCCAACATTCTCAGCATATCTCTATTGCTCATGAGAATCACAAATAATCTTCTAAATTGGCTGTTATACATTTTTTACGCTTCTCATATAAATCAAGCAAGATGAGGGATGACTTGGTGTCCCCTCTGAATTTCCCTCCACTTTTTCAGGAGTTTTGAATAAAATGGTGAATATTTCACAGTTGACTCCCAATCTGGAAAAGCTTGGGAATGTTGTGAAATACGACATAACATGACATGAAACTGCAGCCTGTCCTCTCCTCACCTGATACCTTTTCCCACTCAGTGTCCAGGTGTTTGTTAAATGTCATCTAAATGTCAGAGAGACCAGAGCCGAGGACAGGGATTTGTCCTTTTCTACCCGTCACATGCCGTTTTAGCTCAAGTGCAAAAGGACATCCCAACCAATCTCCTCCCATCCATTTCCCAGTCGTATAGATAGATCATAGTCCTAGAGCTCAACTGTACCATTGAAAAACATAGAGGATATTTCTCCACCACCTTTCTCTTTCTCATCTGTCTATAGGTGCAAGGAGCCTATCAGACCATCTCCTTCCGATTGGCTCATGAACCTAAAAAGCGTAACTATCGTCTACCACTAGAGAAACTCCATATGCACTCCACTTGCACCCCTGTCTTACTGCATGTTAGTTGTTGTGTCTCTGACTATGATTAAATTATATGACATGCTATTTTATCAAATCCATTACCTAACGTTTAATTGATCATGTGATTGAATTAAACCATGAAACAATTAAACCATTAATAACCTGGGGCACCAAGGAAGCATTCATTTATATAGAGCGGTTACCTCCCGAATCCACTCTCTTAAAGATCTGAAGATCTTTTATATCAGTAGTAGTCAATTATTAATCGTCACCTTGATTGGTCTAATTCTGATTGGCATAAGTATTTGGTTATCTGCATGAACCCTAGCTAATTGTTGAATCAGCAATACACAAATTGGCTTAATTACTTATTTACTAAATGCCTAAATAATCACACAGAATTACATATGCACACACACAGGATAGATCACACATACTAATCATGTCTATTATGTCTACTAAAAAGTGGTCAGATGAAGCAGATGCTAAACTACAGGACTGTTTTGCCAGCACAGACTGGAATATGTTCCGGGATTCTTCCGATGGCATTGAGGAGTACACCACATCAGTCACTGGCTTTATCAATAAGTGCATCGATTACGTCGTCCCCACAGTGACTGTACGTACATACCCAAACCAGAAGCCATGGATGACAGGAAACATTCACACTGAGCTAAAGGCTGCCGCTTTCAAAGTGCGGGACTCTAACCCAGAAGCAAACAAGAAATCCTGCTATGCCCTGCGACGAACCATCAAACAGGCAAAGCGTCATTGCAGGGCCAAGATTGAATCATACTACACTGAATCTGACGCTCGTCTTATGTGGCAGGACTTGCAAACTATTACAGACTACAAAGGGAAGCACAGCCGCGAGCTTCCCAGAGACACGAGCCTACCAGACAAGCTAAATCACTTCTATGCTCGCTTCGAGGCAAGCAACAATGAGGCATGCATGAGAGCATCAGCTGTTCCGGAGTACTTTGTGATCATGCTCTCCGTAGCTGACATGAGTAAGACCTTTAAACAGGTCAACATACACAAGGCTGCGGGGCCAGATGGATTACCAGGACGTGTGCTCCGGGCATGTACTGACCAACTGTCAGATGTATTCACTGACATTTTCAACATGTCCCTGATTGAGTCTGTAATAACAACATGTTTCAAGCAGACCACAATAGTCCCTGTAACCAAGAACACAAAGGCAACCTGCCTAAATGACTACAGACCCGTAGCACTCACGTCCGTAGCCATGAAGAACTTTGAAATGTTGGTAATGGCTCACATCAACACCATTATCCCAGAAACCCTAGACCCACTCCAATTTGAATACCACCCAAACAGATCCACAGATGATGCAATCTATATTGCTCTCCACACTGCCCTTTCCCACCTGGATAAAAGGAACACTTATGTGAGAATGCTATTCATTGACTACAGCTTAGCGTTCAACACCATAGTACCCTCAAAGCTCACCACTAAGCTAAGGATCCTGGGACTAAACACCTCCCTCTGCAACTGGATCCTGTACTACCTGACGGGCCGCACCCAGGTGGTGAGGGTAAGTAGCAACACATCTGCCACGCTGATTCTCAACACTGGAGCTCCCCAGGGGTGCGTGCTCAGTCCACTCCTGTACTCCCTGTTCACCCACGACTGCATGGCCAGGCACTCCAACACCATCATTAAGTTTGCAGAGGACACAGCAGTGGTAGGCCTGATCACCGACAACGACGAGACAGTCTATAGGGAGGAGTTCAGAGACCTCGCCGGATGGTGCCAGAATAACAACCTATCCCTCAACGAAACCAAGACTAAGGAGATGAATGTGGACTACAGGAAAAGGAAGACTGAGCACGCCCCCATTCTCATCGATGGGGCTGTAGTGGAGCAGGTTGAGAGCTTCAAGTTCCTCGGTGTCCACATCAACAACAAACTAGAATGGTCCAAACACACACCAAGGCAGTCATGAAGAGGGAATGACAAAGCCAATTCCCCCTCAGGAAACTAAAAAGATTTGGCATGGGTCCTGAGATCCTGAAAAAGTTCTACAGCTGCAACATCGAGAGCATCCTGGTGGCATCACTGCTCTCTCTACTACCGCATGGCAAGCGGTACCGGAGTGCCAAATCTGGGACAAAAAGGCTCTCTACAGTTTTTACCCCCAAGACATAAGACTCCTGAACAGGTAATCAAATGGCTATATATTTGCATTGTGTGTCCCCCCAACCCCCTCCAACCCCTCTTTTACGCTGCTGCTACTCTCCATTTATCATATATGCATAGTCACTTTAACTATACATTCATGTACATACTTCCTCAATTGGGTCGACCAACCAGTGCTCCCGCACATTGGCTAACCGGGCTATCTGCATTGTGTCCCACCACCCACCACCCACCACCCGCCAACCCCTCTTTTACACTACTGCTACTCTCTTTTCATCATATATGCATAGTCACTTTAACCATATCTACATGTACATACTTCCTCAATCAGCCTGACTAACCGGTGTCTGTATGTAGCCTCGCTGCTGTATTTAGTCTTTTTACTGTTGTTTTATTTCTTCACCTACCTATTGTTCACCTAATACTTTTTTTGCACTATTGATTAGAGCCTGCAAGTAAGCATTTCACTGTTGTATTTGGCGCACATGACAAACTTTGATTTGATTTGGTTACACAAAGGAAAGGGGTTGTGTTTGAAAGTAAGAGCGGAAAGACTGAGGGATTGGGTCTCTATCGGACCTTGAGATGCTATGCTACCGTAAATACAGAATATTATGCATTCTAATAACTGCCCATTCGGAGAAGGAAAATGCAAGATATATATTCATTCGGAGCTGCTCTTTGATAGATGGGTCAAAGATGGAAGTCTAGTTTGCCCAGCAGAGATCGCCATTGTCCTTTGAAGAATATTTCTGGTCATTGTTTTGTAAAGCGGATACGTTAAAGTATCCTGTCGTTCTTAGGAGATTGTCTGTCCTTTCCTAGGACACGTACGTTTACAGCTGCAGCTGATAACTCAACATCTAGGATGTATCACTCCTTCTTTAGTGAATAATAGTTCAAAGTTCATAAGTTGCCATGATCAGCTCGTGCTGTATTCTGGCTAGTCTAGTCGAAATGTACCATTCCAGCGTGGTGATCGACACCTCCACATTGCAATTCGCTCTTTTTAAAACCTGTTAGGGATGACGCAGAATGTAATCCCAGTGCAGGAACATCAATCAGGAACATCAATCAGCGGAAATTTCAGAGCGCCACCTATAGTTTTCGATAAAACTCAAACTTTCATTAAAACACACATGCAAGGTACTGAATTAAAGCTACACTCATTGTGAATCTAGCCACCAAGTCAGATTTGTAAAATGCTTTTCGGCGAAAGCATGAGAAGCTATTATCTGATAGCATGCACCCCCCAAAATACCAGAAGTCACCTAAACAACAGATTTTTCGGTAGCCGGCGCTACACAAAACGCAGAAATAAAATATAAAACATTCATTACCTTTGACGAGCTTCTCTGTTGGCACTCCTATATGTCCCATAAACATCACAATTGGGTCTTTTTCCCGATTAAATCCGTCATTGTATACCCAAAATGTCATTTCATGAAGACCGGTCTGATCCAGGAAAATTCCGCTTTACAAGGCGCAACGTCACTTTTTAAAATTACAAAAGTTGCCTATAAACTTTTACAAATCACTTCAAACTACTTTTCTAAACCAACTTTAGGTATTAATAAACTTTAATAATCTATCAAATTGATCACGGGGCGATCTGTATTCGATAGCAGCAAGTCTTGAAATCAACCTCCATGTTTTCACTTTCAAAACATCCTGCGGTGAGCCCCAAGAAAGGAAGTGCCTATACGTCATCTAACCAAGGATAAAGCAGCCAAAAAATGCCAGTACTGGCGACATCGTGTGGAAGCTGTAGGCATTGTAATGGAATCCTCGTTTTTTGTCTGTCACCTTAGACAATACATTGACTGGTGGAAGAATATTTTTTTTGTGTTTTTGGAGAACAGTTTTCCCTGGGATTTTTACTCCTAAACACGTTCTGTTATAGCCACAGACACGATTTAACCAGTTGGAGAGACTTCAGAGTGTTTTCTATACACACCTACTTATCATATGCATATACTATATTCCTGGCATGAGTAGCAGGACGTTGAAATGTTGCACGATTTTTTACAAAAAGCTGCGAAAATTCGCATCATCCCTATAACATTAGGAAACAGTCATAACATTTCTGGAACTCAATGTTAATTTTGTTAGGTTGCAGTTGCAATTAGCACTTTTAAACTAATGGACACCAGTCCTCACGTCATCAGGAACTGAGGTTGACTTCCGTCAACAGGCTTTTGTACTGGGGAGAGGGCATGTTTCTGTAACAGCGTTCTTCTGTTGAAAGAGAGTCGGACCAAAATGCAGTGTGGTGGTTACTCATGTTCTTTAATGAAGAAAAGCGATACATGAATAAACTAAATATACAAAACAACAAACGAAACGCGAAAACCTATACAGCCTATCTTGTGACAACAAACACAGAGACAGGAACAATCACCCACAAAACACACAGTGAAACCTAGGCTACCTAAATATGGTTCCCAATCAGAGACAACGAGAATCACCTGACTCTGATTGAGAACCGCCTCAGGCAGCCAAACCTATGCTACACCCCTACTCAGCCGCAATCCCAATGCCTACAAAACCCCAATACGAAACACAACAAAACCCATGTCACACCCTGGCCTGATCAAATAATTAAAGAAAACACAAAATACTAAGACCAAGGCGTGACAGAACCCCCCAAGGTGCGGACTCCCGGACGCACCTCAAAACCATAGGGAGGCTTCGGGTGGGCGTCTGTCCATGGCGCTGGCTCCGGCTCGGGACGTGGACCCCACTCCATTAATGTCATAGTTCCTCCCCCTCGCGTCCTGGGATAATCCACCCTCGCCGCCGACCATGGCCTAATAGTCCTCACCCAGAACCCCACTGGACTGAGGGGCAGCTCGTGACTGAGGAGCAGCCCGGGACTGAGGGGAAGCCCGGGACTGAGGGGAAGCCCAGTACTGAGGGGAAGCCCAGTACTGAGAGGAAGCCCAGTACTGAGAGGAAGCCCAGTACTGAGATGAAGCTCAGGCAGGTTGTAGGCTCCGGTAGATCCTGGCTGGCTGGCGGATCTGGAAGATTCTGGTTGACTGGCAGATCTGGAAGAGTCTGGTTGACTGGCAGATCTGGAAGAATCTGGTTGACTGGCAGATCTGGAAGATCATGGCTGACTGGCGGATCTAGCTGCTCTGGCTGCTCCATGCAGATTGACAGCTCTGGCTGCTCCATGCAGACTGGCAGCTTTGTGCAGACTGGCAGCTCTGGCTGCTCCATGCAAACTGGCAGCTCTGGCTGCTCCATGCAGACTGACAGCTCTGGCTGCTCCATGCAGACTGACAGCTCTGGCTGCTCCATGCAGACTGACAGCTCAGGCTGCTCCATGCAGACTGACAGCTCTGGCTGCTCCATGCAGACTGGCAGCTTTGTGCAGACTGGCAGCTCTGGCTGCTCCATGCAAACTGGCAGCTCTGGCTGCTCCATGCAGACTGACAGCTCTGGCTGCTCCATGCAGACTGACAGCTCTGGCTGCTCCATGCAGACTGACAGCTCAGGCTGCTCCATGCAGACTGACAGCTCTGGCTGCTCCATGCAGACTGACAGCTCTGGCTGCTCCATGTAGACTGGCAGCTTTGTGCAGACTGGCAGCTCTGGCTGCTCCATGCAGACTGGCATCTCTGGCTGCTCCATGCAGACTGACAGCTCTAGTGGTGTGGGGGCTGTGCTTTGGCAAAGTGGGTGGGGTTATATCCTTCCTGTTTGGCCCTGTCTGGGGGTGTCCTCGGATGGGGCCACAGTGTCTCCTGAACCCTCCTGTCTCAGCCTCCAGTATTTATGCTGCAGTAGTTTGTGTCGGGGGGCTAGGGTCAGTTTGTTATATCTGGAGTACTTCTCCTGTCCTATTCGGTGTCCTGTGTGAATCTAAGTGTGCGTTCTCTAATTCTCTCCTTCTTTCTTTCTCTCTCTCAGAGGACCTGAGCCCTAGGACCATGTCCCAGGACTACCTGACATGATGGCTCCTCGCCAGTCCAACTGGCCATGCTGCTGCTCCAGTTTCAACTGTTCTGCCTTACTATTATTTGACCATGCTGGTCATTTATGAACATTTGAACATCTTGACCATGTTCTGTTATAATCTCCACCCGGCACAGCCAGAAGAGGACTGGCCACCCCACATATGCTCTCTCTAATTCTCTCTTTCTTTCTCTCTCTCTCTCGGAGGACCTGGGCCCAAGGACCGTGCCCCAGGACGACCTGACATGATGACTCCTTGCTGTCCCCAGTCCACCTGACTGTGCTGCTGCTCGAGTTTCAACTGTTCTGCCTTGTTATTATTCGACCATGCTGGTCATTTATGAACATTTGAACATCGTGGCCATGTTCTGTTATAATCTCCACCCGGCACAGCCAGAAGAGGACTGGCCACCCCACATAGCCTGGTTCCTCTCTAGGTTTCTTCCTAGGTTTTGGCCTTTCTAGGGAGTTTTTCCTAGCCACCATGCTTCTACACCTGCATTGCTTGCTGTTTGGGGTTTTAGGCTGGGTTTCTGTACAGCACTTTGAGATATCAGCTGATGTACGAAGGCCTATATAAATAAAATTTGATTGATTGATTGATTGATTGATTGACTTGGTAAAACAGAAATTTCTCTCTATTTCTAAACCTCTTGTGAAAAACCCCTTTGCCAGTCCACATCACTGGTATTATTAAAGGTTTTGGAGATGTTTTGTGTTTAAAGAGCTTGTGTTAATTGAGTATGGCTCAAGTGACTGGAATGATAGGGTACTTTGGTTTAGTGCTCAAAGATGTGCATTTGTGTGTCCGTATAGCTGCAGGGCTCCGTGTCCTAGTCCCTTAAGGGACTCTTTCCAGTGTTCCACCCCAGAGAGAAGCTTTTAAACTGGGCTTGTGTTTGTTCAGTCTCCAGCTGGATCTGAGTAATGTGTAAATACTAGGAGTCGCACCGAATCAGGCCGTCTGCTCAATAAATAGGTAATGTAATCACGCAGAATACTGCTTAAGGAGGGCACCACTGGCAAGGAACCAAAAGAGCCAGGAGCCTCGTTGCACTCAGGGAGAGATCGGGGTCGCACACTGGGCCGTCTGGGCAGGGATACAGGCTTTGATGATTCCTGTGTGAAGACGCTGGTGCTTCAACACCCCTTTGCCCAAACACTCTCAGACAGGCTGGAAGGAATGTACTTTCACAGATACGCTGGCTGTAATAAGGTACTTACACACTACTATATTGGGCCCAAATCCTAACTTGAGATCCGTGCAAGGAACTCAAACTTTTGTTGAGATCGCCCAAATGCTTTAAGGAAAGATGCTCAGTTGTTGGAGAAGATGTGCAGTGGTTAAGAAATGGTCTGTGTGTCTGAACCAGACCATACAAATGGGGCCTCTCAGGTGTGAAGGCAGTCTGATGTGAAGGACCAGGGATGGATGGCTTAGTTATATAGGATTTGGTAGAACGGTGTGCCTCACAGATGTGTAGAAGTCAAAACAGGTTTAAGATGCAGTCATATACAGTGATGTGCATACCCCCCCACACACACACAGACAGACACACACCCACACACACAGACACGCACACACACAAATGAGACTAGGGAAGCAGGGAGAAGCCACCGTGCTGGGTTTAACGAACCTTGGTTAAATGAATTGAGCTCTTTCTATTGAGTTCACCTCACTGGTTGCAGAGCAGCACTACAGCCATTGTGTCTTGGGTTCCCCCTGTGTATGCATACCTGTTTGTCTAACACTAGCCTAATGAGCGGATGTTATTGAGGAGTGTAATTGTGTATTAAGACGCTGTTCTATTAGGCAGGTTTGAGAGTGCACATTTTTATGCAAATGCGCAGAACTGGGCCCAGATTACGAAAATGACCTAGGCTTCTATCACCAGGGGAGAGAGGGAGGTCCTTTAACTAAAGGAGAAAAATATATATAGGTATCATAGAAAGGCAGGAGAGATAGGAAGTCACCGGTCTGTCTGTCTGTCTGTCTGTCTGTCTGTCTGTCTGTCTGTCTGTCTGTCTGTCTGTCTGTCTGTCTGTCTGTCTGTCTGTCTGTCTGTCTGTCTGTCTGTCTGTCTGTCTGTCTGTCTGTCTGTCTGTCTGTCTCTGTCTCTGTATGTATGTCTGTCTCTCTGTCTGTATGTATGTCTGTCTCTCTGTCTGTCTGTCTATCTAGGGCAGGGGAGTCAATTCATTCCATGGAGAGCCGAGTGTCTGCAGGTCTTTGTTTTATTCTTTCGTTTAAGACCCAGACAACCAGGTGAGGGGAGTTCCTTACTAATCAGTGACCTTAATTCATCAATCAAGTACAAGGGAGGAGCGTAAACCCACAGACACTCAGCCCTCCGTGGAATGAGTTTGACACGTGATCTATGGTGTAGTGGAGAAAAGCTGTAATGTTGCGTGGATGATTTAGCATATTGAATTTGAAGTCTTTCACAATCACTTCCCCCCTCCCTGTCCCCCATTAGTGTAGCTCACTGGTGTGCAGCATTGTGTGCAGCGGGGTTATGCAGCGGGGTTGTGCAGCGGGGTTGTGCAGCGGGGTTGTGCAGCGGGGTTGTGCAGCGGGGTATTCAGCGGGGTTGTGCAGCGGGGTGTTGTTAAGGGAATTTTTTTATCAATAATGACTAATTATGAATACATTTCAATCAGGACTGACTAATCAGAATACTATATTGAACAATGACTGTCTGTTCTTTGGTAGAAATGAATGAACTATATCGCCAGACTGGCTAGAATGCTTATCTACACAGGCTGACCTTGGCTCTAGACGATGTGGGAATGCTTGATAACTATACAGCCTTTGTACCAGTGTCAAGAAGAGACGGAACAGTTTGGAAAACGCTGACCTCATTTTCAGTTTATAACCTGTGATAAAATGTATCATGTGCAGTACTCACGAGAATAAACGCAGCTGGTTGATTTCAAAGACTGGTCTCTGTCCATTTTATACAAATAAGGGTCTTACAAATTCTTATGAATTGACAGAGTGTTTAATTTTAATTGGGTATTAAAACATAGAGGAATTTAATTCCTGTAACAGGTGTGCAGCGGGGATGTGCAGCGTGGTGTGCAGCGTGGTTTGCAGCGTGGTGGACAGTGTGGTGTGCAATGGGGTTGTGCAGCGGGGGTGTGCAGTGTGGTGTGCAGCGTGGTGTGCAGCATGGGTGTGCAGCGGGGTTGTGCAGCGGGGGTGTGCAGCGGGGTTGTGCAGTGGGGGTGTGCAGCATGGTGTGCAGCGGGGTTGTGCAGTGGGGTTGTGCAGCGGGGTTGTGCAGTGGGGTTGTGCAGCGGGGGTGTGCAGCGGGGCTGTGCAGCGGGGGTGTGCAGCGGGGTTGTGCAGCGGGGTTGTGCAGCGGGGTTGTGCAGCGGGGTTGTGCAGCGGGGGTGTGCAGCGGGGTTGTGCAGCGGGGTTGTGCAGCGGGGGTGTGCAGCGGGGTTGTGCAGCGGGGTTGTGCAGCGGGGTTGTGCAGTGGGGGTGTGCAGCGGGGTTGTGCAGCGGGGTTGTGTAGAGGGGTTGTGCAGCGGGGTTGTGCAGTGGGGGTGTGCAGCGGGGTTGTGCAGCGGGGTTGTGCAGTGGGGGTGTGCAGCGGGGTGTTGTTAAGGGAATTTTTATCAATAATGACTAATTATGTATACATTTCAATCAGGACTGACTAATCAGAATACTATTATGTTACTGTATATGTATGAATTTTCTGTTTAATCCTAGTACTTAATATAATGTGTGTAAATATAATCAAGAATTAGAACAATGACTGTCTGTTCTTTGGTAGAAATGAATAAACTATATCGCCAGACTGGCTAGAATGCTTATCTACACAGGCTGACCTTGGCTCTAGACGATGTGGGAATGCTTGAGAACTATACAGCCTTTGTACCAGTGTCAAGAAGAGACGGAACAGTTTGGAAAACGCTGACCTCATTTTCAGTTTATAACCTGTGATAAAATGTATCATGTGCAGTACTCACGAGAATAAACGCAGCTGGTTGATTTCAAAGACTGGTCTCTGTCCATTTTATACAAATAAGGGTCTTACAAATTCTTATGAATTGACAGAGTGTTTAATTTTAATTGGGTATTAAAACATAGAGGAATTTAATTCCTGTAACAGGTGTGCAGCGGGGATGTGCAGCGTGGATGTGCAGCGTGGTGTGCAGCGGGGATGTGCAGCGGGGATGTGCAGCGTGGTGTGCAGCGGGGATGTGCAGCGTGGATGTGCAGCGGGGATGTGCAGCGTGGTGTGCAGCGTGGATGTGCAGCGTGGTGTGCAGCGTGGATGTGCAGCGTGGTGTGCAGCGGGGATGTGCGTGGTGTGCAGGGATGTGCAGTGGGGATGTGCAGCGTGGTGTGCAGCGGGGAGTGGGGATGCAGCGTGGTGTGCAGCGTGGATGCAGCGCGGGATGTGTGCAGCGGGGATGTGCAGCGTGGTGTGCAGCGTGGATGTGCAGCGTGGTGTGCAGCGGGGATGTGCAGCGTGGTGTGCAGCGGGGATGTGCAGCGTGGTGTGCAGCGGGGATGTGCAGCGGGGATGGATGGTGTGCAGCGGGGATGTGCAGCGTGGTGTGCAGCGGGGATGTGCAGCGGGGATGTGCAGCGGGGTGTGCAGCGGGGATGTGCAGCGGGGATGTGCAGCGTGGATGTGCAGCGGGATGTGCAGCGGGGATGTGCAGCGTGGTGTGCAGCGTGGGATGTGCAGCGTGGGATGTGCAGCGTGGTGTGGTGTGCAGCGGGGATGTGCAGCGTGGTGTGCAGCGGGGCAGCGTGGATGTGCAGCGGGGATGTGCAGCGGGGATGTGCAGCGGGGATGTGCAGCGTGGATGTGCAGCGTGGTGCATGTGTGCAGCGTGGATGTGCAGCGTGGGATGTGCAGCGTGGTGTGCATGTGGTGTGCAGCGTGGTGTGCAGCGTGGTGTGCAATGGGGTGTGCAGCGGGGATGGTGTGCAGTGTGCAGCGTGGATGTGCAGCGTGGTGTGCAGTGTGGATGTGCAGCGTGGATGTGCAGCGTGGTGGTGCAGCGGGGTGCATGTGCAGCGTGGATGTGCAGTGCAGGATGTGCAGCGTGGTGTGCAGCGTGGTGTGCAGTGTGGTGTGCAGCGTGGTGTGCAGTGTGGTGTGCAGCGTGGTGTGCAGCGTGCAGTGTGGTGTGCAATGGGGTGCGTGGTGTGCAGTGTGGTGTGCAGTGGGCTTGTGCAGCGTGGTGTGCAGCGTGGTGTGCAGTGGGGTTGTGCAGCGGGTGCAGCGTGGTGCAGTGTGGTGTGGGATGTGCAGCGGGGTGTGCAGTGTGGTGTGCAGTGTGGTGTGCAGCGTGGTGTGCAGCGTGGTGTGCAGTGGGTGTTGTGCAGTGGGGTGTGCAGTGTGGTGCAGCGTGGTGCAGTGTGGTGTGCAGTGTGGTGTGCAGTGTGGTATTCAGCGGGGGTTGTGCAGCGGGGTTGTGCGGCGGGGGTGTGCAGTGTGGTGTGCAGCGTGGTGTGCAGTGGGGTTGTGCAGCGGGGGTGTGCAGTGTGGTGTGCAGTGTGGTGTGCAGTGTGGTATTCAGCGGGGGTTGTGCAGCGGGGTTGTGCAGCGGGGGTGTGCAGTGTGGTGTGTAGCGTGGTGTGCAGTGTGGTGTGCAGTGTGGTGTGCAGCGGGGTTGTGTAGCGGGGCTGTGCAGCGGGGATGTGCAGCGGTGGAAGTGAGAGAGAGAGGGACTGTGCGTGTGTGTGTGTGTGTGCTAGTCGGTCATCTATTAGAAAACACTGGGATTTGCTGTGTGTGTGTTTGTGTGGGTTGTTTGGCTAGTGTGTTTCTACTATGATCATATGTTGGGTTTTGGAAGTTTTGACCAGCTCACAAATCTCACTGGGAAAGCAGAATTAGTGTTGGACAGCTCAGCTTTGAATTGGTGCTGTACACATGCCAGTTCAAATGCACTCTCTCTCCCTCTCTGCCTCCCTCTCTCCCTCCCTCCCTCTCCCACCCTCTCCCACCCTAACACGTCCAGGCCAGAGCATATTGTGGGTTTTGACCTTAAAATTTCAGCTGGAACGGATCGATGCCCCAACACTCTCAAGACACCCCCAGAAACTTTCTGGACACTTCTCTTTTCCCTTTTGGAAACTCTTTCAAGAGTTTCACTTTTTCTTCTGACACAAAGAATTCCCCAATTTAGAATGAGTAGATGAGGGGTGTATGGAGTTCAGTCTGGTTGTTTTTAGGTGTGTGTGTGTGTGTGCGGGTGTGCATACTATTTAGCTGTAGCCTTCCCAACCCCGCTGGCTAGTATTGAGTCCCTGAGTTAACTGTTGTGCAAGCATTTCTGCTTGCAACACCAGAGTGTAGGCTTTGATTCCTGGATGGGGTACACGTTACCAAGTGTGCTGACTGTATATCATATCACAATAGCCCATAGAATTTTAAAAACAACTTTTATTTAGCTAGGCATGTCAGTTAAGAACAAATTATTTTCAAGAACAAATTATTTTCAATGACGGCCTAGGAACAGTGCCTTGTTCAGGGGCAGAACGACAGATTTGTACCTTGTCAGCTCGGGGATTCGAACTTGCAACCCAACGCCGTAACCACTAGGCTACCCTGCCACCCCATGGAGCCTGAATGCTTCTGTTTCTGTGATACGTCTTTGTCCCAGTTCAGAGCTGTGGTCTATATTGATTATGTTATTACCAAGTCTTTGTCCCAGTTCAGAGCTGTGGTCTATATTGATTATGTTATTACCATGTCATTGTACCAGTTCAGAGCTGTGGTCTATATTGATTATGTTATTACCATGTCATTGTCCCAGTTCAGAGCTGTGGTCTACATTGATTATGTTATTACCAAGTCTTTGTCCCAGTTCAGAGCTGTGGTCTACATTGATTATGTTATTATCAAGTCATTGTCCCAGTACAGAGCTGTGAAACACTCCAGTCACCAACAGCCTCTCACACCCAGTCTATTCCACACACACACCAGCCCTCTGACAATGGTAATAACTATTTGCTCTTGTTTATACATCCTTACTTCCTCCCTCCCTCCTTCCTTCAGAGTGATCACTATGTAAACCTCTCTGCTCCCCAGTCTTATCAGATCCCTTAGAAGTGAAGGACTATTAAAGGAGATCCCCAGAGCTTAGAGGAGGGTAGGTGTGTGTGTGTGTGTGTGTGTGTGTGTGTGTGTGTGTGTGTGTGTGTGTGTGTGTGTGTGTGTGTGTGTGTGTGTGTGTGTGTGTGTGTGTGTGTGTGTGTGTGTGTGTGTGTGTGTGTGTGTGTGTGTGTGTGTGTGTGTGTGCGTATGTGTGTGTGTGTGTGTGTGTGTGTGTGTGTGTGTGTGTGTGTGTGTGTGTGTGTGTGTGTGTGTGTGTGTGTGTGTGTGTGTGTGTGTGTGTGTGTGTGTGTGTGTGTGTGCGCGTGCATGCGTGTGTACAGAGTCTCTGCTTTCCCATCCTGTGAATCGATGATAGCGGTAAGTCTGGTGGGAAATCTATCGGCAGCAGATCTGGAAGATGACTGAAACTCAGTCTTGTTGGAGGCAGTAAAAATAGGGTGGGGGATAAGAGCTGCTCAAAAACCCAGAGAGAGGAACATATGAATAAAGAGTGGTGCTGGTATTTTGACCTTGTAGTTTGAGTCTGGGCATCCTCACTGCCTGCCACAATGGGAACCTTGAAGCAGTTGCTGCGTTACAGTTACACACGAACACACGTACGTTCTCCATCTCTTTAAACAGGGAGCCAATGGGTTTTCAGCGTTTTTATTTCCATGACTGATCAAAACTTGTTTACTCATGGCTCTCTCTTGTTCCTCTGCAGCAGACATATGGTGATCAATATGCTTGGAACATCGAATCGCAATAAAATCACAGTATCGAATCGTAATACATATAGAATCACAATACATATAGAATCACAATACATATAGAATCACAATACATATAGAATCACAATACATATAGAATCACAATACATATAGAATCACAATACATATAGAATCACAATACATATAGAATCACAATACATATAGAATCGTGAGATTCATAATACGTATCATATCGGGATCTAAGTATGGTGATAATATCATATCTGTAATGAACACGAGGGGAGACAGAGAGCTGGTTTAAAGCGCAGGGCGCAGCAGGTGTTGCAAAGGACCACAGAAGGAGGCAGGTAGCTGGGTCCAGAGGCAGACAGAAGGTCATACACAGAAGGAGGCAGGTAGCTGGGTCCAGAGGCAGACAGAAGGTCATACACAGGAGGAGGCAGGTAGCTGGGTCCAGGGGCAGGCAGAAGGTCATACACAGGAGGAGGCAGGTAGCTGGGTCCAGGGGTAGGCAGAAGGTCATACACAGGAGCTGGGTCCAGCGGTAGGCAGAAGGTCAGGAGGAGGCAGGTAGCTGGGTCCAGCGGTAGGCAGAAGGTCATACACAGGAGGAGGCAGGTAGCTGGGTCCAGCGGTAGGCAGAAGGTCATACACAGGAGGAGGCAGGTAGCTGGGTCCAGGGGCAGGCAGAAGGTCATACACAGGAGGAGGCAGGTAGCTGGGTCCAGCGGTAGGCAGAAGGTCATACACAGGAGGAGGCAGGTAGCTGGGTCCAGCGGTAGGCAGAAGGTCATACACAGGAGGAGGCAGGTAGCTGGGTCCAGCGGTAGGCAGAAGGTCATACACAGGAGGAGGCAGGTAGCTGGGTCCAGCGGTAGGCAGAAGGTCATACACAGGAGGAGGCAGGTAGCTGGGTCCAGCGGTAGGCAGAAGGTCATACACAGGAGGAGGCAGGTAGCTGGGTCCAGAGGCAGACAGAAGGTCATACACAGGAGGAGGCAGGTAGCTGGGTCCAGGGGCCGGCAGAAGGTCATACACAGGGGGTCCAAAAGGGCAACAGTACAGACAGAGAAAAGGCTAATAATGTAGTCCGGGAGATCAGGCAATAGGTTGACAACAGGTTATCCGACAGGCTAAAGTACAGGCAGGGAATTGGCAAAAGGCGTTGTTAGTGAGGCAGCCAAAACTATCATACACTAGAGGATTAAATCACGGGGAAAACAGAGCTCCAAAACAAACAATACCTCAGTGATGGGGTGCAAAGAACTGAACTAAATAGTGTGTTGTAATGACATACAGGTGTGTGAACAGGTGATTAGAAATCAGGTGATTAGGAACTGGAGAGTGAGCTGCGTTCAGAGTATCTGCGTGTTTGAGGGTGTGAGTTGGAAGCAGACGTTACAGTGTCGTGAGGTCCCTCAGTATGGTGATATCGTATTGGGAGGTCCCTCAAGATGGTGATAACATTGTATCGTGAGGTCCCTGGCAATTCAATACAAATGATATCGGCACCTAACTATTGTGATAATATTGTATGTTGAGGTCCCACAGTGTGGTGTTAATACTATATGGTGAGGTCTCTTAGTATGGTGATACTATCATATCATGACGTCCCACAGTATGGTGATAATATTGAAACGTGAGGTCCCTCGGTATGGTGAGGTCCTTCAGTATGGTGATAATATGGTATGGTGAGGTCCCTCAGTATGGTGATAATATGGTATGGTGAGATGACTCAGTATGGTGATAATATGGATTGGTGAGGTCCCTCACTATCGTGATAATATGGTATGGTGAGGTCCCTCATTATGGTAATAATATGGTATGGTGAGGTCCCTCATAATATCGTGATATGGTATGGTGAGGTCCATGTGTGCATACATCACGTATGGTGAATAATATGGTATGGTGAGGTCCCTCAGTATGGTGATAATATGGATTGGTAAGGTTCACTATCGTGATAATATGGTATGGTGAGGTCAGTATGGTGATAATATGGATTGGTATGGTTCACTATCGTGATAATATGGTATGGTGAGGTCCCTCAGTATGGTAATAATATGGTATGGTGAGGTTACTCAGTATGGTGATAATATGGTATGGTAACGGTCCCTCAGTATGGTGATAATATGGTATGGTGAGGTCCCTCAGTATGGTGATAATATGGTATGGTGATAATATGGTCCCTATGGTGTATGGTGATAATATGGTATGGTGATAATATGGTATATAATATGGTATGTGATAATATGGTGATAATATGGATTGGTGATAATATGGTCCCTCACTATGGTGATAATATGGTATAGTGAGGTCCCTCATTATGGGTAATTAATATGGTATAATATGGTGAGGTTACCCTCAGTATGGTGATAATATGGTATGGTGAGGTTACGTCCCTCAGTATGGTGATAATATGGATTGGGTTACTCAGTATGGTTAATATGGATTGGTAAGGTTCACTATCGTGATAATGGTATGGTGAGGTCCCTCATGGTAATAATATGGTATGGTCCCTATGGTGATAATATGGTATGGTAACAGTATGGTGATAATATGGTAATCCCTCAGTATGGTGATAATATGGTATGGTATTACTCAGTATGGTGAGGTTACACTATCGTGATAATATGGTATGGTGAGGTCAGTATGGTAATAATATGGTATAACTCATGGTGATAATATGGTATGGTAACGTCCCTCAGTATGGTGATAATATGGTATGGTGAGGTCCCTCAGTATGGTGATAATATGGTATGGTGAGGTCCTTCAGTATGGTGATAATATGGTATGGTGATAATATGGTATTGTGAGGTCCCTCAGTATGGTGATAATATGGTATAGTGAGGTCCCTCAGTATGGTGATACTATGGTATGGTGAGGTCCCTCAGTATGGTGATAATATGGTATGGTGAGGCCCCTCAGTATGGTTATAATATTGTATGGTGAGGTTCTTCCCCATTATCCCATGTCTATTCATAACTGTGTTCTCTGTTTGTCTGTTGCCAGTTTGTTTTGTTTCCTCAAGCCTACCAAAGTGTTTCCCTCTGCTGCTGTCTCTCGATAGTTCCAGTTTCCTAGTTTTCCAGGTGTTGACCATTCTGCCTGCCCTGACCCTGAGCCTGCCTGCAGTCCTGTACCTTTGCCCCACTGTCTGGATTACCAACCTGTACCTGCTCTGGACCTGCTTTTTGCCTGCCTCTGTTCGATTAATAAACCTCACTAGGTTATGTGGGATGCTAGCGTCCCACCTGGCCAACATCCAGTGAAATTGCAGAGCGCCAAATTCAAATTTAGAAATACTAATTAAAATAATTCTGAAAACATACAAGTATTTTACACAGGTTTAAAGATGAACTTCTTGTGAATCCAACCATGGTGTCAGATTTCAAAAGGATTTATGGCAAAAGCATACCTTACGATTATTTGAGAAATTCATTACAAACAGTAACCAGCCAAGTAGAAGAGGTACACAAGTCAGAAATAGAGATGCAATTAATCACTTACCTTTGATGATCTTCATATGGTTGCACTCAGAAGACATTCATTTACTCAATAAATGTTTGTTTTGTTCGATAAAGTCTCTCTTTATATCCAAAAACTTCCGTTTTGTTTGCGTGTTTTCTTCAGTCATCCACAGGCTCAAACACAGTCATAACAGGCAGACAAAAAAATCCTAATTGTATGCGTAAAGTTCATAGAAACATGTCAAACGATGTTGAAATTCAAACCTCAGGTTGTTTTTAGCCTAAATAATCAATAATATTTCAACCGGACAATAACGAGTCAATATAAAAGGTAAACCAAAAAGGCACTCTCTCGGTCGTGTGCATGAAAAAGCTCTGTTACACTGCAGGGTCCACTCATTTACTTAACTAACTTGTTGGAAAGTTGGCATCCTATGACGGTGCCCCGTTGAAAGTCACTGAGCTTTTTTGTAAGCTTTTTTATACACCTGTCAAGCAATGGGTATGGCAGAAATAACCAAATCCACTAATTTGAAGGGATGTCCACATACTTTAGCTGTCACGACTTCCTCTGAAGTCAGTCCCTCTCCGCCGACGTTCGGCGGTCGACGTCACAGGTCTTCTAGCCATCGCTGATCCACCTTTCATTTTCCATTTGTTTTGTCTTGTCTTCCATCACACCTGGTTTCAATCCCATGAATTACATGTTGTGTATTTAACCCTCTGTTCCCCACATGTCCTTGTCCGGTATTGTTGATTGTAAGAGTTTGTGCATGTTATGTCTGGCGTGCGAAGGGTTTTGTCCCATTGTATTTATTTGTGTTTGTTCTTGGTGATTTTATTATTAAACTGCACCGTTGCAACACAGTCTTTGCTCTCCTGTGCCTGACTTCTCTGCCGCCAGTAAGCACACATTACATTAGCCATGTAGTGTACATAATGAAGAGTACCTGATGAAGCGTCACTGTGTTCCATTTCATCATGTGATCTCCTGGCACCTCTGGTGATTGATAAAAACGTATTAAACCTCTGAATGGTTACAAAATCATTCAAAAGATGAAGATTGAGTGTGATTCAGTGAGACTTGACTTTAACTTCTTGCGACTAGCAATCCCGGATCCGGGAGCGTAATCATAGCCTCAAACAAATTAGCATAACGCAGCGGACATAAATACCCCTAGAAACTTTTCCTATTCATGAAAATCGCAAATGAAATATATTCAAACACAAGCTTAGCCTTTTGTTAATCACACTGTCATCTCAGATTTTCCAAATATGCGTTACAGCCAACGCTAGACAAGCATTTGTGTAAGTTTATCATGGCATAATGCTATGCTAGGCTCTGCTGGCAGCAGGCAACATTTTCACGAAAATAAGAAAGGCAACCAAATTAAATAATTTACCTTTGAGAACTTTGGGTGCTTTCACTCGGGAGACTCCCAGTTAGATAGCAAATGTTCCTTTTTCCAAAAATATTATTTGTTGAAGGCAAAATAGCTCCCGTTTGTTCATCATGCTTGGCTGAGAAATCGACCGGAAAATGCTACCACTACAACGACAAACTTTTTTTTTTCAAAATTAGCTCCATAATATCGACAGAAACACGGCAAACATTGTTTAGGATCCATCCTCAAGGTGTTTTTAACATATATATTCGATAATATATACGTCAAGGCAATTGGTTTCTCATAAGAAGTGATTGGAAAAATGGCTACCTCAGTATTTTACGCAAGATTTTCTGCGGGAGACACCATGTGACCACTTGCTATATATGGTCCCTTACGGCTATACTTCAATGGAAATGCGTAAAAAGACGTTACAATGCTGTAGACACCTTGGGGAATACGTGGAAAACGTAAGCTCATTCGTAGCTCATTCACAGCCATATAAGCAATTATTGGCATGAGGCAGTTTAAAAAAATGCGACACTTCCTGGTTGGATTTTTATCTGGGTTTCGCCTGTAACATCAGTTCTGTTGCACTCACAGACAATATCTTTGCAGTTTTGGCAATGTCAGAGTGTTTTCTATTCAAAGCTGTCGATTATATGCATAGTCGAGCATCTTTTCGTGACAAAATATCTTGTTTAAAACGGGAACGGGTTTTTCATCCAAAAATTTGTGCTATAATGTCCTCCTTAGACTGATGCAGATAGAACCTGTCTTTCTGGCTTCAACCTAGTCCTGCTGGACTATCTTTTGGGGTTTTGTTGTTACCTTCCATCAGGGTTTTCAAGCAGCCATTTGTTGAAGACATTTCAACTTATACTCTCAATCACAAACAGGATGAAACAAAACAGGTGTCCTGCACTGAAGAAAAAGGGATTGTATTGGTTCATCATGTCAAGCAATTGAACCTGACAGAGCCAGTTTCTCAAAAAGGATTTTACAGGTTGTTGTATTAGCATAATCTCCGGGTATTTTCTGATTATGGCTGTGCAACATTAATAAGACCCTAACTGTAAGATGTTTCAACAAAAAACTGCAATACATCTTCATTTTAACAGGCCACATAAATGTCAGACTGCAGATATTCTCTTAATGAAAAGCGTGGCGTAGCCTTCAGGCCCAACGTCAAGCCCTGTCTGTCTGTCTGTCTGCCTGCCTGCATGTTTTATTTTACATTGGATAAAGCAGAGACACAGAGCTACAAAATAATATATTACACACTGTATTTAAAGAACAATGGGAAAGTAATTCTGCTTTGAATGTTGATAAAATTGTAACCTCACTTGAGAAAATGGCCTTGAATGTTTTGTTACCTGCCGGAGAGCTCTTCTATGTCTACACCCATTCACAACGTTCACACCCTCTTAAGCTTTAGCCCCACCCATCTCTTTAAGGGTTAATCCGAGCGTTCCGTCCTAACAACAGAAGTCAAGTACCCAAGCTAACTGGCTAACACTGGTTAACTTGCTAGCTACTTCCAGACACGAATGAGAGAACAGCTCACTGACCATTTTACTCGCACTAGAAGATCTGTTTTTAAGTTATCCAGAGCATTGGTGACTGCAACTGTGCTGCTGGCAACAATTTACACTTTTTTCCCAACGTTTACTGACACCGGCCATATTCACCGTGTGTTGAGCGTTCGTAAATTTGTCAGTTATTCTAAGCTCTGGCACACTCAGATGAGAGTGCTCTGAAATCGGAGTAAATAGCCAGAGCAAATTCACCAGCTACGTCTATCAACAGTTGTCGCAGTGACATTCTATTGAAATGGTTACTTACATAGAGGAGTTTTTTGTTAAGACATGTTGCTAGCTAGCTGGCTAAACAACAAACCATAATTACAACTCATGACATTACTACCCTGCATCAATCTGAATCTAGCTAACCAACCAGGTTCAATGTTAGCTAGCAAACAATAGGCTGTAACAAGCAAAGCAAATGCCCCTGCAGGGTTGAAACGGAGAAATAAAATATAAAACATGCATTACCTTTGACGAGCTTCTTTTGTTGGCACTCCAATATGTCCCATAAACATCACAATTGGTCCTTTTGTTCGATTAATTCCGTTCATATATATCCAAATGTCAATTTATAAAGTGCGTTTGATCCAGAAAAAAACAGATTCCAAAATGCGGAATGTCACTACAAAATATTTCAAAAGTTGCCTATAAACTTTGCCAAAATATTTCAAACTACTTTTGTAATACAACTTTAGGTATTTTTAAACGTTAATAATCGATCAAATTGTAGACAGATCTATCATTGTTCAATACAGGAAGACAACAAACCATGCTATTTTTCACGTCTTGCGCACCTCTCAACAGTGTTACCCAGTTCCTAGATGGCCGTTCTTCTTCATTGCACAAATGAATAACCTTAACCAAATTCCAAAGACTGGTGACATCCAGTGAAGTAGTAGGAACTGAAAACTAGTTCCTAAGAAATATCGTTTGCCCACAAGGACTCACTGAACAGACAGAGACCTAAAACAAAATTCCGAACGGTTAGTCCTCGGGATTTGCCTGCTACACAAGTTCTGTTATACTCACAGACATGATTCAAACAGTTTTAGAGTGTTTTCTATCCAAATCTACTACTAATATGCATATCTTAAATTCCTGGCATGAGTAGCAAGAGGTTGAAATTGGGCATGCTATTTATCCAAAAGTGAAAATGCTGCCCCTATCCCAAAGAGGTTATTAATTGATCCCCCATAAACGTAACAGACATATACCAGGAGCTGTGCCAGGCCCACCAAGTCTGTCGAGTCATTCAGCTGTAACACATAGAATTCACTGGCTTAGATGCGAAGTTGTTTCAAAACATCTCCTGTCATGTCACTGATGTCGTTAAATGTTGTTTTTATATTCGTTTTTTTGTCCTTTTCCCCCAGCATTGTCACAGCCATATGCGCGGCAGCAGGAATAATTAAGTCCTCTACAATAGGATGGGGTTTGCCTGTCCTAGCCACTCGGTAGCTCACCATATAAGACGGTTCTAGCCCCTTCTTATTAACGGTATCTGTTGCTTTTATAAATGTGTTACTTCTCAACTTCATTTTTATTCTCGTTCAAAAAACTCCAGTGGCTTATTTTTATTTTCATGTTTTGTTTCTAAACGTCTCTCTCTCTCTCTCTCTCTCTCTCTCTCTCTCTCTCTCTCTCTCTCTCTCTCTCTCTCTCTCTCTCTCTCTCTCTCTCTCCTCTCTTTCTTTTTTTCTTTGTACATGCGTTACAACAAAAAGAGTATGTGATGCAACCAGCACATCAACCATCTTCACTGTTTGATGTTTAACCTGCATGAATTACTAGCATTATTTTAACAGGAGCTGTATTACAGTCATTCACATTACAGGGTGATAGATATGATGGTGTAGTACTAAGTGACATTCAGTAGTGAGGGTTAAAGCATCTGAAAGCTTTAGTAAGTCAGGCAGCTGACAATTTGTTTTCTATGCCCAAAGAAACTTTCCCTTGGCTCATCTTCTCATGGTTTTATGCAAACTTCTCGCCGCACTGCTGACATCAATTTACCCCTGAAAGCTACGGCATTGGCACATTACGATACAGACACACTTTTAAAACAACCGCTGAGTGAGGGAGAGAGGATAGAGTTAGAGAAGTCATGTACTTCACGCAGCACCTGATTGGCATACAGAAATGCAGGTTTTTATATGATCCTGTAGCACCTAGGTTTTCTGCTATTTCTTTGTTATCTATGACTGTGAACAGGAGAGGGGAGCGAGGGGTGTGGTTATGGGTGTCGTGATCTGCTGTTATGAAGATATTCCGGTGTTGAACCCTGCAGTGCGTCCCCAGAAACTATTTCACACTGATGGGCCCAGAGTGCGGGATGGATGGGAATCGGAGACACTCTCCACTATCATATACCCCAACTCCTTATTTTTGTCTGGTCTTGTCTTCTCCTCTCGCCGCCATGTTCAAAGTGTGTTCATGAGAGGATAACTTTGCGTGTGTTAACAGCTATAAATGAATGATAAGATTTGTGAATTCCAGTGTTTCTTTCTCTACTGAGTATACTCACACACCCAGTCTGTATGAAAGGGGAAGCTGATAATATGGCTTTGCCTATTGGAGTTCTGTCCATTCTGTCTTCATTGAAGAGGGATGGGGAGATGAGGGTCTCCAGATGATAAGGCAAGTTATCCCAGGGTCCCAGAGAGGGTCTCCAGATGATAAGGCAAGTTATCCCAGGGTCCCAGAGAGGGTCTCCAGATGATAAGGCAAGTTATCCCAGGGTCCCAGAGAGGGTCTCCAGATGATAAGGCAAGTTATCCCAGGGTCCCAGAGAGGGTCTCCAGATGATAAGGCAAGTTATCCCAGGGTCCCAGAGAGGGTCTCCAGATGATAAGGCAAGTTATCCCAGGGTCCCAGAGAGGGTCTCCAGATGATAAGGCAAGTTATCCCAGGGTCCCAGAGAGGGTCTCCAGATGATAAGGCAAGTTATCCCAGGGTCCCAGAGAGGGTCTCCAGATGATAAGGCAAGTTATCCCAGGGTCCCAGAGAGGGTCTCCAGATGATAAGGCAAGTTATCCCAGGGTCCCAGAGAGGGTCTCCAGATGATAAGGCAAGTTATCCCAGGGTCCCAGAGAGGGTCTCCAGATGATAAGGCAAGTTATCCCAGGGTCCCAGAGAGGGTCTCCAGATGATAAGGCAAGTTATCCCAGGGTCCCAGAGAGGGTCTCCAGATGATAAGGCAAGTTATCCCAGGGTCCCAGAGAGGGTCTCCAGATGATAAGGCAAGTTATCCCAGGGTCCCAGAGAGGGTCTCCAGATGATAAGGCAAGTTATCCCAGGGTCCCAGAGAGGGTCTCCAGATGATAAGGCAAGTTATCCCAGGGTCCCAGAGAGGGTCTCCAGATGATAAGGCAAGTTATCCCAGGGTCCCAGAGAGGGTCTCCAGATGATAAGGCAAGTTATCCCAGGGTCCCAGAGAGGGTCTCCAGATGATAAGGCAAGTTATCCCAGGGTCCCAGAGAGGGTCTCCAGATGATAAGGCAAGTTATCCCAGGGTCCCAGAGAGGGTCTCCAGATGATAAGGCAAGTTATCCCAGGGTCCCAGAGAGGGTCTCCAGATGATAAGGCAAGTTATCCCATGGTCCCAGAGAGGGTCTCCAGATGATAAGGCAAGTTATCCCAGGGTCCCAGAGAGGGTCTCCAGATGATAAGGCAAGTTATCCCAGGGTCCCATAGAGGGTCTCCAGATGATAAGGCAAGTTATCCCAGGGTCCCAGAGAGGGTCTCCAGATGATAAGGCAAGTTATCCCAGGGTCCCAGAGAGGGTCTCCAGATGATAAGGCAAGTTATCCCAGGGTCCCAGAGAGGGTCTCCAGATGATAAGGCAAGTTATCCCAGGGTCCCAGAGAGGGTCTCCAGATGATAAGGCAAGTTATCCCAGGGTCCCAGAGAGGGTCTCCAGATGATAAGGCAAGTTATCCCAGGGTCCCAGAGAGGGTCTCCAGATGATAAGGCAAGTTATCCCAGGGTCCCAGAGAGGGTCTCCAGATGATAAGGCAAGTTATCCCAGGGTCCCAGAGAGGGTCTCCAGATGATAAGGCAAGTTATCCCAGGGTCCCATAGAGGGTCTCCAGATGATAAGGCAAGTTATCCCAGGGTCCCAGAGAGGGTCTCCAGATGATAAGGCAAGTTATCCCAGGGTCCCAGAGAGGGTCTCCAGATGATAAGGCAAGTTATCCCAGGGTCCCAGAGAGGGTCTCCAGATGATAAAGAAAAATACCCCAGTATCATAGAGAGGAAAATACACACTCCAGACTGTTAGTAGACCTCAGGGCCCCAGACTGGAAATGAAACATGTTAATAATTGATGAGCTATGTATGGATCATTCCTCAGCCGCCACATATTGGTTGCTTTCACAATCAATACTTTCAATAATAAACATAAAAACCGAGAGACAGAGAGAGAGATATAGATATATATAGAGATCAAATGGAGAACACAAAGGGGTCTGTGGTTTGTGTTTGTGTGACCTGTGTTTGATAATGGTGTTTTTCCTAACCTTGACCTGTTCTGTTTACTCACATCTCTGCTAATGGCCAGTCTATTTGGAGAGCCTGCACTGTCTGTTGGTCGGTCTGTCTGTCTGAAAACCATCCTGCATTAACACTGCTTTAGAGCCTTTCAATCAGAGAGTGAGTGAGAGATGCAGAGAGAGAGAAAGAGAGGGAGAGAGATGCAGAGAGAGAGAAAGAGAGGGAGAGAGATTCAGAGAGAGGGAGAGAAAAAGAGAGAGATGCAGAGAGACAGAAAGAGAGGGAGAGAGAGAGAGAGGGGTTGCTAATGGATTTATTGGAATGATACCAGTTATTCATTATTTTTGGCTGTTGGAAAATTAACAGAACGAAAGAGTGACAGTAGGACTAGAGAGGGAGAGGAGAGGGAGGACAGATGGAGGAGAGAAGGAGGAGAGAGGGAATAGAGAGAGAGATGAGAAGGACAAGAGAGGGAAGAGAAGGGACAACAGAGGGAGGAGACAGGGACTAGAGAGAGGGACTAGAGAGGGAGTACAGATGGAGGAGAGAGGGACTAGAGAGGGAGGACAGAGGGAGGAGAACTGGACTAGAGAGGGGGGAGAGAGGGACTAGAGAGGGACTAGAAAGTGAGGACAGAGGAAGGAGAGGGGGACTAGAGAGGGAGGAGAGAGAGACGAAAGAGGGACTAGAGAGGGAAGAGAAGGGAGGTTAGAGGGAGTAGAGAGGGAGGAGACAGGGACTAGGGAGGGAGGACAGATGGAGGAGAGAGGAACTAGAGAGGGACTAAAAAGGGGGGGAGAGAAGGACAAGAGAGGGAAAAGAAGGGAGGACAGAGGGAGGAGACAGGGACGAGAGAGGGAGGACTGAGGAAGGAGAGAGGGACTAGAAAGTGAGGACAGAGGAAGGAGAGGGGGACTAGAGAGGGAGGAGAGAGAGAGAAAGAGGGACTAGAGAGGGACTAGAAAGGGAGGACAGAGGAAGGAGAGAGGGACTAGAAAGTGAGGACAGAGGAAGGGGAGAGAGACTAGAGAGGGACGAGAGAGGGAGGACAGAGGAAGGAGAGAGGGACTAGAGAGGGGGAGAGTGGGACTAGAGATGGACTAGAGAGGGAGGAGAGCAGGACAAGAGAGGGAGGACAGCAACTGCCATCTGGAATAATAGTCTGTGGACAGCATTAACTGATCACTGGATAGATGTTTGCTAATGTAAGTGGATGGCTTATCTTTCTCTCTGTGTGTACGTGTCTGTATGTGTGTGTGTATGTGTGCATGTGTGTGTGTCTTTGGATACACATTGGATAAGTCACTGCAAATGCATTGCTGTTCCTCAGCCTCAACCCAGACAGTCCCACCCCCAGACTCAGCCCCAACCCCAGACTCAGCCTCAACCCCAGACTCAGCCTCAACCCAGACAGTCCCACCCCCAGACTCAGCCCCAACCCCAGACTCAGCCTCAACCCAGACAGTCCCACCCCCAGACTCAGTCCCACCCCCCCCAGACTCAGTCCCACCCCAGACTCAGTCCCAACAACCAGACTCAGTCCCAACCCCAGATTCAGTCCCAACCCCAGCCTCAGTCCCACCCCCAGACTCAGCCCCAACCCCAGACTCAGCCTCAACCCCATACTCAGCCTCAACCCAGACAGTCCCACCCCCAGACTAAGCCCCAACCCCAGACTCAGCCCCAACCCCAGACTCAGCCCCAACCCCATACTCAGTCCCAACCCCAGACTCAGCCTCAACCCCATACTCAGTCCCAACCCCAGACTCAGCCTCAACCCCAGACTCAGCCTCAACCCCATACTCAGTCCCAACCCCATACTCAGTCCCAACCCCAGACTCAGCCTCAACCCCAGACTCAGCCTCAACCCCAGACTCAGTCCCAACCCCAGCCTCAGCCACAACCCCAGACTCAGCCTCAACCCCAGACTCAGTCCCAACCCCAGACTCAGTCCCAACCCCAGACTCAGCCTCAACCCAGACAGTCCCACCCCCAGACTCAGACCCAACCCCAGACTCAGCCTCAACCCCATACTCAGTCCCAACCCCAGACTCAGCCCCAACCCCAGACTCAGCCTCAACCCCATACTCAGTCCCACCCCCAGACTCAGCCCCAACCCCAGACTCAGTCACAACCCCAGACTCAGGCCCAACCCCAGCCTCAGCCTCAACCCCAGCCTCAGCTCCAACCCCAGCCTCAGCCTCATCCCCAGCCTCAGCCTCAACCCCATACTCAGTCCCAACCCCAGCCTCAGTCCCAACCCCAGACTCAGTCCCAACCCCAGCCTCAGTCCCAACCCCAGCCTCAGTCCCAACCCCAGCCTCAGTCCCAATCCCAGCCTCAGTCCCAAATACAGCCTCAGTCCCAACTCCAGCCTCAGTCCCAACCCCAGACTCAGCCCCAACCCCAGCCTCAGCCTCAGCCTCAACCCCAGACTCAGTCTCAACCCCATACTCAGTCCCAACCCCAGACTCAGTCCCAACCCCAGCCTCAGACCCAACCCCAGCCTCAGTCCCAACCCCAGCCTCAGTCCCAATCCCAGCCTCAGTCCCAAACCCAGCCTCAGTCCCAACCCCAGCCTCAGTCCCAACCCCAGCTTCAGTCCCAACCCCAGCCTCAGTCCCAACCCCAGCCTCAGTCCCAACCCCAGCCTCAGTCCCAACAACCAGACTCAGTTCCAACCCCAGAATCAGTCCCAACCCCAGCCTCAGTCCCAACCCCAGAGTCAGTCCCAACCCCAGACTCAGTCCCAACCCCAGCCTCAGTCCCAACCCCAGCCTCAGTCCCAATCCCAGCCTCAGTCCCAATCCCAGTCTCAGTCCCAAACTCAGCCTCAGTCCCAACCCCAGCCTCAGTCCCAACCCCAGCTTCAGTCCCAAACGCAGCCTCAGTCCCAACCCCAGACTCAATCCCAACCCCAGCCTCAGTTCCAACCCCAGACTCAGCCCCAACCCCAGCCTCAGTCCTAACCCCAGCCTCAGTCCCAATCCCAGCCTCAGTCCCAAACACAGCCTCAGTCCCAACTCCAGCCTCAGTCCCAACCCCAGACTCAGCCCCAACCCCAGCCTCAGCCCCAGCCTCAACCCCAGACTTAGTCTCAACCCCATACTCAGTCCCAACCCCAGCCTCAGTCCCAACCCCAGACTCAGTCCCAACCCCAGCCTCAGTCCCAACCCCAGCCTCAGTCCCAACCCCAGCCTCAGTCCCAATCCCAGCCTCAGTCCCAAACTCAGCCTCAGTCCCAAACCCAGCCTCAGTCCCAACCCCAGACTCAGTCCCAACCCCAGCCTCAGTCTCAACCCCAGCCTCAGCCTCAACCCCATACTCAGCCTCAACCCCAGACTCAGTCCCAACCCCATCATCATCCCCAACCCCAACCCCAAACTCATCCCCAACCCCAGACTCAGCCCCAACCCCAAACTCATCCTCAACCCCATACTCAGCCTCAACCCAGACAGTCCCACCCCCAGACTAAGCCCCAACCCCAGACTCAGCCCCAACCCCAGACTCAGCCTCAACCCCATACTCAGTCCCAACCCCAGACTCAGCCTCAACCCCATACTCAGTCCCAACCCCAGACTCAGCCTCAACCCCAGACTCAGCCTCAACCCCATACTCAGTCCCAACCCCATACTCAGTCCCAACCCCAGACTCAGCCCCAACCCCAGACTCAGCCTCAACCCCAGACTCAGTCCCAACCCCAGACTCAGCCCCAACCCCAGACTCAGCCTCAACCCCAGACTCAGTCCCAACCCCAGACTCAGTCCCAACCCCAGACTCAGCCTCAACCCAGACAGTCCCACCCCCCCAGACTCAGCCCCAACCCCAGACTCAGCCTCAACCCCATACTCAGTCCCAACCCCAGACTCAGCCCCAACCCCAGACTCAGCCTCAACCCCATACTCAGTCCCACCCCCAGACTCAGCCCCAACCCCAGACTCAGTCACAACCCCAGACTCAGGCCCAACCCCAGCCTCAGCCTCAACCCCAGCCTCAGCCCCAACCCCAGCCTCAGCCCCAGCCTCAGCCTCAACCCCAGACTCAGTCCCAACCCCAGACTCAGTCCCAACCCCAGACTCAGTCCCAACCCCAGCCTCAGTCCCAACCCCAGCCTCAGTCCCAACCCCAGCCTCAGTCCCAATCCCAGCCTCAGTCCCAAATACAGCCTCAGTCCCAACTCCAGCCTCAGTCCCAACCCCAGACTCAGCCCCAACCCCAGCCTCAGCCTCAGCCTCAACCCCAGACTCAGTCTCAACCCCATACTCAGTCCCAACCCCAGACTCAGTCCCAACCCCAGCCTCAGACCCAGCCCCAGCCTCAGTCCCAACCCCAGCCTCAGTCCCAATCCCAGCCTCAGTCCCAAACTCAGCCTCAGTCCCAACCCCAGCCTCAGTCCCAACCCCAGCTTCAGTCCCAACCCCAGCCTCAGTCCCAACCCCAGCCTCAGTCCCAACCCCAGCCTCAGTCCCAACAACCAGACTCAGTTCCAACCCCAGAATCAGTCCCAACCCCAGCCTCAGTCCCAACCCCAGAGTCAGTCCCAACCCCAGACTCAGTCCCAACCCCAGCCTCAGTCCCAACCCCAGCCTCAGTCCCAATCCCAGCCTCAGTCCCAATCCCAGTCTCAGTCCCAAACTCAGCCTCAGTCCCAACCCCAGCCTCAGTCCCAACCCCAGCTTCAGTCCCAACCGCAGCCTCAGTCCCAACCCCAGACTCAATCCCAACCCCAGCCTCAGTTCCAACCCCAGACTCAGCCCCAACCCCAGCCTCAGTCCCAACCCCAGCCTCAGTCCCAATCCCAGCCTCAGTCCCAAACACAGCCTCAGTCCCAACTCCAGCCTCAGTCCCAACCCCAGACTCAGCCCCAACCCCAGCCTCAGCCCCAGCCTCAACCCCAGACTTAGTCTCAACCCCAGACTCAGTCCCAACCCCAGCCTCAGTCCCAACCCCAGACTCAGTCCCAACCCCAGCCTCAGTCCCAACCCCAGCCTCAGTCCCAACCCCAGACTCAGTCCCAACCCCAGCCTCAGTCCCAAACCCCAGCCTCAGTCCCAAACCCAGCCTCAGTCCCAACCCCAGACTCAGTCCCAACCCCAGCCTCAGTCTCAACCCCAGCCTCAGCCTCAACCCCATACTCAGCCTCAACCCCAGACTCAGTCCCAACCCCATCATCATCCCCAACCCCCCCCAAACTCATCCCCAACCCCAGACTCAGCCCCAACCCCAGACTCAGTCCCAACCCCAGCCTCAGTCCCAACAACCAGACTCAGTCCCAACCCCAGCCTCAGTCCCAACCCCAGACTCAGTCCCAACCCCAGACTCAGTCCCAACCCCAGCCTCAGTCCCAACCCCAGCCTCAGTCCCAACCCCAGCCTCAGTCCCAATCCCAGCCTCAGTCCCAAACCCAGCCTCAGTCCCAACCCCAGCCTCAGTCCCAACCCCAGCCTCAGTCCCAACCCCAGACTTAGTCCCAACCCCAGCCTCAGTCCCAACCCCAGACTCAGTCCCAACCCCAGGCTCAGCCTCAACCCCAGCCCCAGCCTCAACCCCAGTCCCAACACCAGACTCAGTCCCAACCCCAGACTCAGTCCCAAACCCAGCCTCAGTCCCAACCCAAACTCATCCCCAACCCCAGACTCAGCCCCAACCCCAGACTCAGTCCCAACCCCAGCCTCAGTCCCAACCCCAGCCTCAGTCCCAACCCCAGACTCAGCCCCAACGCCAGACTCAGTCCCATCCCCAGCCTCAGTCCCAACAACCAGACTCAGTCCCAACTCCAGATTCAGTCCCAACCCCAGCCTCAGTCCCAACCCCAGAATCAGTCCCAACCCCAGCCTCAGTCCCAACCCCAGCCTCAGTCCCAACCCCAGCCTCAGTCCCAACCCCAGCCTCAGTCCCAACCCCAGCCTCAGTCCCAACCCCAGACTCAGCCCCCAACGCCAGACTCAGTCCCATCCCCCCAGCCTCAGTCCCAACCCCAGACTCAGTCCCAACCCCAGATTCAGTCCCAACCCCAGCCTCAGTCCCAACCCCAGAATCAGTCCCAACCCCAGCCTCAGTCCCAACCCTAGCCTCAGTCCCAACCCCAGCCTCAGTCCCAACCCCAGCCTCAGTCCCAACCCCAGCCTCAGTCCCAACCCCAGCCTCAGTCCCAACCCCAGCCTCAGTCCCAACCCCAGTCTCAGTCCCAACCCCAGCCTCAGTCCCAACCCCAGCCTCAGTCCCAACCCCCCAACCCCAGCCTCAGTCCCAACAGCCTCAGTCCCAACCCCAGCCTCAGTCCCAATCCCAGCCTCAGTCCCAAACTCAGCCTCAGTCCCAACCCCAGCCTCAGTCCCAACCCAGACTCAGCCCCAACCCCAGCCCAACAGCCTCAGTCCCAACCCCAGCCTCAGTCCCAACCCCAGCCTCAGCCTCAACCCCAGACTCAGCCCAACCCCAGACTCAGTCCCAACCCCATCATCATCCCCAACCCCAAACTCATCCCCAGCCCAGACTCAGCCCCAACCCCAGACTCAGTCCCAACCCCAGCCTCAGTCCAAACAACCAGACTCAGCTCCAACCCCAGCCTCAGCCTCAGCCTCAACCCCAGACTCAGTCTCAACCCCATACTCAGTCCCAACCCCAGACTCAGTCCCAAACCCAGACTCAGTCCCAACCCCAGCCTCAGTCCCAACCCCAGCCTCAGTCCCAACCCCAGCCTCAGTCCCAACCCCAGACTCAGCCCCAACCCCAGACTCAGTCCCAACCCCAGCGCCTCAGTCCAAACAACCAGACTCAGCTCCAACCCCAGCCTCAGCCTCCAGACTCAGCCTCAACCCCAGACTCAGTCTCAACCCCAGCCTCAGTCCCCACCCCAGACTCAGTCCCAACCCCAGACTCAGTCCCAACCCCAGCCTCAGTCCCAACCCCAGCCTCAGTCCCAATCACAGCCTCAGTCCCAAACCCAGCCTCAGTCCCAACCCCAGCCTCAGTCCCAACCCCAGCTTCAGTCCCAACCCCAGCCTCAGTCCCAACCCCAGCCTCAGTCCCAACCCCAACCCCAGCCTCAGTCCCAACCCCAGCCTCAGTCCCAACCCCAGCCTCAGTCCCAATCCCAGCCTCAATCCCAAACTCAGCCTCAGCCCAACCCCAGCCTCAGTCCCAACCCCAGCCTCAGTCCCAACCCCAGACTCAGCCCCAACCCCAGACTCAGTCCCATCCCCAGCCTCAGTCCCAACAACCAGACTCAGCCCCAACCCCAGATTCAGTCCCAACCCCAGCCTCAGTCCCAACCCCAGAATCAGTCCCAACCCCAGCTTCAGTCCCAACCCCAGCCTCAGTCCCAACCCCAGCCTCAGTCCCAACCCCAGCCTCAGTCCCAACCCCAGCCTCAGTCCCAACCCCAGCCTTAGTCCCAACCCCAGTCTCAGCCCCAACAACCAGACTCAGTCCCAACCCCAGATTCAGTCCCAACCCCAGCCTCAGTCCCAACCCCAGACTCAGTCCCAACCCCATTCTCAGCCTCAACCCCAGCCCCAGCCTCAACCCCAGTCCCAACCCCAGACTCAGCCCCAACACCAGACTCAGTCCCATCCCCAGCCTCAGTCCCAACAACCAGACTCAGTCCCAACCCCAGATTCAGTCCCAACCCCAGCCTCAGTCCCAACCCCAGAATCAGTCCCAACCCCAGCTTCAGTCCCAACCCCAGCCTCAGTCCCAACCCCAGCCTCAGTCCCAACCCCAGCCTCAGTCCCAACCCCAGCCTCAGTCCCAACCCCAGACTCAGTCCCAACCCCAGACTCAGTCCCAACCCCAGACTCAGTCCCAACCCCAGCCTCAGTCCCAACCCCAGACTCAGTCCCAACCCCAGCCTCAGCCTCAGCCTCAACCCCAGCCTCAGTCCCAACCCCAGCCTCAGTCCCAACCCCAGACTCAGCCCCAACGCCAGACTCAGTCCCAATCCCAGCCTCAGTCCCAAACTCAGCCTCAGTCCCAACCCCAGCCTCAGTCCCAACCCCAGCTTCAGTCCCAACCCCAGCCTCAGTCCCAACCCCAGCCTCAGTCCCAACCCCAGCCTCAGTCTCAACCCCAGCCTCAGCCTCAACCCCATACTCAGCCTCAACCCCAGACTCAGTCCCAACCCCATCATCATCCCCAACCCCAAACTCATCCCCAGCCCAGACTCAGCCCCAACCCCAGACTCAGTCCCAACCCCAGCCTCAGTCCAAACAACCAGACTCAGCTCCAACCCCAGCCTCAGCCTCAGCCTCAACCCCAGACTCAGCCTCAACCCCATACTCAGTCCCAACCCCAGACTCAGTCCCAAACCCAGACTCCGTCCCAACCCCAGCCTCAGTCCCAACCCCAGCCTCAGTCCCAACCCCAGCCTCAGTCCCAACCCCAGACTCAGCCCCAACCCCAGACTCAGTCCCAACCCCAGCCTCAGTCCAAACAACCAGACTCAGCTCCAACCCCAGCCTCAGCCTCAGCCTCAACCCCAGACTCAGTCTCAACCCCATACTCAGTCCCAACCCCAGACTCAGTCCCAACCCCAGACTCCGTCCCAACCCCAGCCTCAGTCCCAACCCCAGCCTCAGTCCCAATCCCAGCCTCAGTCCCAAACTCAGCCTCAGTCCCAACCCCAGCCTCAGTCCCAACCCCAGCTTCAGTCCCAACCCCAGCCTCAGTCCCAACCCCAGCCTCAGTCCCAACCCCAACCCCAGCCTCAGTCCCAACCCCAGCCTCAGTCCCAACCCCAGCCTCAGTCCCAATCCCAGCCTCAACCAGACTCAGTCCCATCCCAAACTCCAGCCTCAGTCCCAACCCCAGCCAGTCAGTCCCAACCCCAGCCTCAGTCCCAACCCCAGACTTAGTCCCAACCCCAGCCTCAGTCCCAACCCCAGCCTCAGTCCCAACCCCAGTCTCAGCCCCCAACCCCAGACTCAGTCCCAACCCCAGCCTTCAGTCCCAACCCCAGCCTCAGTCCCAACCCCAGACTCAGTCCCAACCCCAGTCTCAGCCTCAACCCCAGCCCCAGCCTCAGCCCCAGCCCCAGTCCCAACCCCAGACTCAGCCCCAACGCCAGACTCAGTCCCATCCCCAGCCTCAGTCCCAACAACCCAGACCTCAGTCCCAACCCCAGATTCAGTCCCAACCCCAGCCTCAGTCCCAACCCCAGCCTCAGTCCCAACCCCAGCTTCAGTCCCAACCCCAGCCTCAGTCCCAACCCCAGCCTCAGTCCCAACCCCAGCCTCAGTCCCAACCCCAGCCTCAGTCCCAACCCCAGACTCAGTCCCAACCCCAGACTCAGTCCCAACCCCAGACTCAGTCCCAACCCCAGCCTCAGTCCCAACCCCAGACTCAGCCCCAACCCCAGCCTCAGCCTCAGCCTCAACCCCAGCCTCAGTCCCAACCCCAGCCTCAGTCCCAACCCCAGACTCAGTCCCAACCCCAGACTCAGTCCCAACCCCAGCCTCAGTCCCAACCCCAGACTCAGTCCCAACCCCAGATTCAGTCCCAACCCCAGCCTCAGTCCCAACCCCAGACTCAGTCCCAACCCCAGCCTCAGTCCCAACCCCAGCCTCAGCCCCAACCCCAGCCTCAGTCCCAACCCCAGCCTCAGTCCCAACCCCAGCCTCAGTCCCAACCCCAGACTCAGTCCCAACCCCAGACTCAGTCCCAACCCCAGACTCAGTCCCAACCCCAGCCTCAGTCCCAACCCCAGACTCAGCCCCAACCCCAGCCTCAGCCTCAGCCTCAACCCCAGCCTCAGTCCCAACCCCAGCCTCAGTCCCAACCCCAGACTCAGTCCCAACCCCAGACTCAGTCCCAACCCCAGCCTCAGTCCCAAACCCAGCATTTTAGCATTTTACGTCCAGGTAATTTGCATGCTGGACACATTGCCCTAATCCAATGTTTAAATCAGATATTTTTTGTAATGTTTTTGTATGTGAGCTGTGTCCAATCCAGTTCATTATGGAGAACATATTTTGAGAAACTGCAGTTGATGTGTGTGAGGTGTGTTTGAGCTGGTGTTTTGACATCATGTCTTCTGGGCATAATAGAACCAATAGAGATAGGATCAGAGTGAAAAGGTGAACACAGCCATCTGCAGTTAATACTGCAAAGAGATAGATAGAAGGAGAGAGATTGAGATGGGGTAAGAGGAATGAGAGAGAGAGAGAGATAGAAAGAGAGAGATGGAGATGGGGTAAGAGGAATGAGAGAGAGATAGGAGAGAGATGAGATGGGGGAAGAGGAATGAGAGAATGATAGAACGAGACAATGACTCAAATAAATCAAATGTTCAATTAGATCTGTTCATCACCATCCACGCGTTTCTACCAGGTTTATCCTCTCTTTGTCTCCCTCCCTCAGTCCGTCTACCTCTCAATTAAATTCAAGGGTCTTTATTGGCATGGGAAACATATGTTAGCATTGCCAAAGCAAGTGAGGTAGATAATATGTCTCCCTCCCTCTCACCATCTCCCTCCCTCTCGCCATCTCCCTCCCTCCCTCCCTCCGTCTACCTCTCTCTGTCTCCATCCCTCTCAGCATCTCCCTCCCTCCGTCTACCTCTCTCTGTCTCCCTCCCTCTCACCATCTCCCTCCTTCTCACCGTCTCCCTCCCTCCATCTCCCTCCCTCTGCTACCGCTCTCTGTCTCCCTCCCTCTCACCATCTCCCTCCTTCTCACAGTCTTCCTCCCTCCCTCCATCTCCCTCCCTCCATCTACCTCTCTCATCATCTCCTCCCTCCCTCCATCTCCCTCCCTCCGTCACCATCTCCCTCTCCTCCCCTCTCAACATCTCCCTCTTCCCAGTCTTCCTCCATCTCCCTCCATCTCATCATCTCCCTCTCTCCCTCCATCTCCCTCCCTCCCTCCCATCTCTCCCTTCCTCCCTCCATCTCCAACATCTCCCTCCTTCTCACCTCCATCCCACCATCTCCCACCCCCTCGTCTCCGTCTCCCTCTCACCATCTCCTCCCTTCTCACCTTCTCCCTCCCTCCATCTCCCTCCCTCTGCTACCTCTCTCCGTCTCCTCCTCCCATCTCCCTCCTTCTCCCTTCCTCCCTCCCTTCATCTCCCTCCCTCCAGCTACCTCCCCTCCCACCATCTCTCCCTCCCTCTCACCATCTCCCTCCCTCTCACCGTCTCCCTCCCTCTCTCCATCTCCCTCCCTCTCACCATCTCCCTCCTTCTCATCATCTCCCTCTCTCCCTCCATCTCCCTCCCTCCGTCTATCTCTCTCTGTCTCCCTCCCTCTCAACATCTCCCTCCTTCTCACAGTCTTCCTCCATCTCCCTCCCTCTCTCCGTCTACCTCTCTCCGTCTCCCTCCCACCGTCTCCCTCCCTCCCTCTGTCCGTCTACCTCTCTCCGTCTCCCTCCCACCGTCTCCCTCCCTCCCTCCGTCTACCTCTCTCCGTCTCCCTCCCACCGTCTCCCTTCCTCCCTCCATCTCCCTCCCTTCATCTACCTCCATCCCACCATCTCCCACCCTCCCTCGTTCTCCCTCCCTCTCACCATCTCCCTCCCTCCCACCATCTCCCTCCATCTCATCACCTCCTCCCTCCCTCCATCTCCCTCCCTCCGTCTACCTCTCTCTATCTCCCTCCTTCTCACAGTCTTCCTCCATCTCCCTCCCTCCCTCCCTCCCTCCCACCGTCCCTCCCTCCGCCGTCTCCCTCCCACCGTCTCCCCTCCCTCCCTCCCTCCGCCCCCTCCCTCCCTCCCACCGTCTCCCTCCCTCCCTCCCTCCGTCTCCCTCCCTCCCTCCGTCTCCCTCCCTCCCTCCCACCCCACCCTCCTCCCTCCCTCTCTCCCTCCCTCCCACCGTCTCCCTCCCTCCCTCCGTCCCCCTCTCCTCCCTCCCTCCCACCATCTCCCTCCCTCCCTCTGTCTCCCTCCCTCCCTCTGTCTCCCTCCCTCCCTCTGTCCCCTCCCTCCTCTCCCTCCCTCCCTCCCACCGTCTCCCTCCCTCCCTCCCACCGTCTCCCTCCCTCCCTCCATCTACCTCTCTCCGTCTCCCTCCCACCGTCTCCCTTCCTCCCTCCATCTCCCTCCCTTCATCTACCTCCATCCCACCATCTCCCTCCCTCCTTCCCTCCCTCCCTCCATGCCCATCCTCCCTCCGTCTCCCTCCCTCCCTCCCTCCATCTCCCTCCCTCTCTCTGTCTACCTCCCACCGTCTCCCTTCCTCCCTCCTTCTCCCTCCCTCCATGCCCATCCTCCCTCCCTCCATCTCCCTCCCTCTCTCCGTCTACCTCTCTCCGTCTCCCTCCCACCGTCTCCCTTCCTCCCTCCATCTCCCTCCCTTCATCTACCTCCATCCCACCATCTCCCTCCCTCCTTCTCCCTCCCTCTCACCATCTCCCTCCCTCCCTCCTTCTCCCTCCCTCCATGCCCATCCTCCCTCCGTCTCCCTCCCTCCCTCCATCTCCCTCCCTCTATCCTTCTACCTCTCTCCGTCTCCCTCCCAACGTCTCCCTTCCTCCCTCCATCGCCCTCCCTTCATCTACCTCCATCCCACCATCTCCCTCCCTCCCTCCTTCTCCCTCCCTCCATGCCCATCCCCCCTCCGTCTCCCTCCAGCTATAGACAGTGTGTATCTAATTCCATCAATAGACAGTGTGTGTATCTAATTTCGTCCATAGACAGTGTGTGTATTTAATTACGACTATACACAGTGTGTGTATCTAAATCCATCTAAAGACATTGTGTGCATCTAATTCCATCTATAGACAGTGTGTGTATCTAATTCCATCTATTGACAGTGTGTGTATCTAATTCTGTCTATAGAGAGTGTGTGTATCTAATTCTGTCTATAGAGAGTGTGTGTATCTAATTTCATCTATCGACATTGTGTGTATCTATGGTATGGTTCTCAATCAGAGGCAGGTGTTGTTAGTGGTCTCTGATTGAGAATCATCTATAGACAGTGTGTATGTTTCTGTGTGTTCCATCTATAGACAGTGTGTATTTAAATACAACTATAGACAGTGTGTATTTAAATACATCTATAGACAGTGTGTATCTTCAGAATTCCATCTATAGACAGTGTGTATCGAATTCCATCTATAGACAGTGTGTATCGAATTCCATCTATAGACAGTGTGTATTTAAATACAACTATAGACAGTGTGTATTTAAATACATCTATAGACAGTGTGTATCGAATTCCATCTATAGACAGTGTGTATTTAAATACAACTATAGACAGTGTGTATTTAAATACAACTATAGACAGTGTGTATCGAATTCCATCTATAGACAGTGTGTATCGAATTCCATCTATAGACAGTGTGTATTTAAATACAACTATAGACAGTGTGTATTTAAATACAACTATAGACAGTGTGTATCGAATTCCATCTATAGACAGTGTGTATTTAAATACAACTATAGACAGTGTGTATTTAAATACAACTATAGACAGTGTGTATCTATAGACATGTCCATTTAAATCTATAGACAGTGTGTATTTAAATCCATCTATAGACAGTGTGTATTTAAATACAACTATAGACAGTGTGTATTTAAATACAACTATAGACAGTGTGTATCGAATTCCATCTATAGACAGTGTGTATTTAAATACAACTATAGGCAGTGTGTATCGAATTCCATCTATAGACAGTGTGTATCGAATTCCATCTATAGACAGTGTGTATCGAATTCCATCTATAGACAGTGTGTATCGAATTCCATCTATAGACAGTGTGTATCGAATTCCATCTATAGACAGTGTGTATCGAATTCCATCTATAGACAGTGTGTATCGAATTCCATCTATAGACAGTGTGTATCGAATTCCATCTATAGACAGTGTGTATCGAATTCCATCTATAGACAGTGTGTATCGAATTCCATCTATAGACAGTGTGTATCGAATTCCATCTATAGACAGTGTGTATCGAATTCCATCTATAGACAGTGTGTATCGAATTCCATCTATAGACAGTGTGTATCGAATTCCATCTATAGACAGTGTGTATTTAAATACAACTATAGGCAGTGTGTGTATCTAATTCCATCTATAGACATTATGTGTATCTACTAACATCTATAGACAGTGTGTGTATCTAATTTCGTCAATAGACATTGTGTGAATCTAATTCCATCTATATTTATTTATCCGTCATTTTACCAGGTAAATTGACTGAGAACACGTTCTCATTTGCAGCAACGACCTGGGGAATAGTTACAGGGGAGAGGAGGGGGATGAATGAGCCAATTGTAAACTGGGGATTATTAGGTGACCATAATGGTTTGAGGACCAGATTGGGAATTTAGCCAGGACACCGGGGTTAACACCCCTACTCTTACGATAAGTACCATGGGATCTTTAATGACCTCAGAGAGTCAAGACACCCGTTTAACATCCCATCCGAAAGACCGCACCCTACACAGGGCAGTGTCCCCAATCACTGCCCTGGGGCATTGGGATATTTTTTTAGACCAGAGGAAAGAGTGCATCCTACTGGCCCTCCAACACCACTTCCAGCAGCGTCAGGTCTCCCATCCAGGGACTGACCAGGACCAACCCTGCTTAACTTCAGATGAAAACCAGCAGTGGTATACAGGGTGGTATGCAGTGGTATGCAGGGTGGTATGCTGCTGGCATAATATAGACAGTTATAGACAGTGTGTATCTAATTCCATCTATAGACAGTGTGTGTATCTCATCTAATTTCATCAATAAACAGTTTATCTATTTCATATATAGACATTGTGTGTATCTAATTCCATATATAGACATTGTGTGTATCTATATATATAGACATCGTGTGTATCTATTTCCATATATAGACATTGTATCTATTTCCATTATAGACATTGTGTATCTATTTCCATCTATAGACATTCGTGTGTATCTAATTCCATATATAGACATCGTGTGTATCTATTTCCATCTATATGTGTATCTAATTCCATATATAGACATCGTGTGTATCTATTTCCATATATAGACATTGTGTATCTATTTCCATATATAGACATTGTGTGTATCTAATTCCATATATAGACATCGTGTATGTTTCCATATAAAGACATTGTGTGTATCTAATTATAGACCTATTTCCAT